>NC_042958.1:25332600-25432600 GCF_901001165.1 Salmo trutta
TTGTGTGTGAATGTTAGTCTGGCAGGAACAGAGATAATGGAACAGAGATAATGGAACAGAGATAATGGAACAGAGATAATAGTTGTGTTTACTGCAACATCAGAAAGAAAACGAAAGGAGAAAAAAACCCATCAAATTTGTCGACTTGTGAATCAGGCATTGAGCCCTGAGAGGGAGGCAACGACAATTTGAGATGTTCGTTCGAGTGGAAAATTCAAAGTTAGACAAAACTTTGCTTTGCAAAGTCTTATACGTTTATAGACAGAACCAGTGTCTTTCCCGTCAAATAAGTTGACTTGGTTCAGCTTGAGACAACAACAGAAAATATTTATCAACACTGGGTATTGACCTAAAGTTGATTCATATAAGGACAGTGAATGATGAAGTTTGATGACGTTCATACCTATAGTTGTTCTGGATCTGCAGATCCATCTTGAGATGGTTTGACTGGTCTGTAACTTGAACAAGGCTATGGCTTTAGTGTTGTTAAATAGACATCTTGACACAGGTTCCAATGAAACTTTATTTAGCCGTTTTAAATTTCTATCATTGCTCTCTCTGTTCTCTTGCCGACGACATTCTGATCAAAAGCATGTCTTGTCCATGATGTATACCCCTGATTGAAGGTGGTGACACGAGATACTGTACCGTCCTAGAAAATGTATCCATCTGAAAAACATATTCTTGTGGTATTTTACTCAAAATGGAGCCATACCGATCAAATATCCTACCAATCATGTCCATGTGTGCATCCCAAATGGCAACCTATTTCCTATACAGTACGCTACTTTTAACCAGAGCCCTGTACACTATGTAGGGAATAGGTTGTGTTAAACACACTGCAGAGAAGGCTAAGCTAATCATGAGCGTGATACGAATAGCATTTGAACTTTTTTCTTTTTTCTTAACCTTTATTTAACCAGGGGGTTTGACCAGGGGGTTATTTAACCCTTGAGGTTTGAAACCTCTTTTGTGAGAGGGACCTGTCAAGAGGTCTTGAAGTAGGATCACCTGTTACTGTAATAGTATTGTCAATACTATGATTAAAGCAACCCTTAGCCGACACAATCGAAATCTAATTAACACAATAAAACAATCCCCATCAAAATACGTCTGTTTAGGCTAGCGATATCTGTTTTTTTGCATGGGGTGGCGTCTCAACACTTCCATTTCTGGGGTGAAGGATGGCAGAGCTGGAGCGGTTTTTGTCAGACACCAAGACATCCTGAAAATCGCTCTTCTCAGAAAAAAGTGTGTAGCGCTGGACTGGTACTGTGTGAGGATGGGAAAAGTGCAATTCTACAGTATGTTTATTACCTTCCTCAAACCTCTTTCAAATGCCTTGAATTGTGTATTATAGATAACACACAGTTTATTATTGTATATTAATCTACATCAAAGTGGAGAAACAATTCAACTTTCAATAACTATGTTTTAAGACAAAAAAAGAAAAGAATTCCACTCCGGGGAACATTGACCCAGACAGTGTACAATCTTTATAATGAACAAAACTCTTCCGATAACCATCTGAATGAGCAGGTTTAGTGGCGTTGGGCCATTGTTATATTAACTGATAGGGGCTTACACCTCATTAATCAGTTAGGTGTCTGTAAGTTATCGCTGAGGGATGAATTGGCTAAATGGGAACTTACACACACTCAAATACCCTCTAACACACGCACGAAAGGGCACAGGCACACACACACACACACACACACACACACACACACACACACACACACACACACACACACACACACACACACACACACACACACACACACACACACACAGAGCTTTCATTAATTAGGTTTGTTGTTCTCATGGATTTAGATGATAAAACGTTGTGAGGCTCGGATTCAGTTGTTGCAATGGGAGGCCTTTCTCTTGCCATTGATTTTTGTCTCTCGTTTCCTCTGACATTTTGCAATTTTGCTTCAGGAGCAGGTTTTAATTTTCATTTCCCTGGCCGAACGGAGAGCCGGGTTTCTGGACAGCTATCCTCTAATTAATCTGACCAATTAATGGGTGCAGCGGGCACGTGCCGAGAACCACGCCACAGAATACAACAACACCTGTTGACTTCTATCGACAGACTTCCAGTCACTCAACTGTGTGTGTGTGTGCGTACATATGGCGTGCATTGGGGAAAGCGTACATACATCTTTGTATGTTTGCATTCATGTGTGTGAATACATGTCTCCTTACATTGTAAACACTGAAAGGACATAGGTATAAATGGCTTGCTACAAAATCTGATACGGGGGTGATACTAAGGTGTTTGTAATATCAATGGCTATAGGTTGCACATGGAATTAAACCTGTTGCTATGGCGATACTCTTTCCCTCTTTCGCTTTACATAAATGAGTCACAATGAATTAGAAATCCAATTTGTGTTGTTTACTATGCTCAGAATAGATTACAAATGTATCACCCCGCTTGATGCTAATTCCTTTGGCAGTCTCTGTTGTTTCTGATGAGAAAGGAGAAAGTTGCGAGGAGGACGTTCATACAATTGGGGGCTGGGGTTTTGTCGGCGCGTCCCAAATGGCACCCCATTCCCTATAGTGTGAAGGGAGTAGGGTGCTATTTTGGACATGTCCATAGCTAGCCCGTAATGTTTTCATTCAGCTTCACCACCTAGCATTTGATAATTCGCCTGTGTTGGAACTCTTACTCACCCTGACTCATAGTAACAAGTTCTTCAGCTTATGATCAAGCCATGCAAAGCAATACACATTTGCGTGTGCGTGTGTGTAAGCGTGTGTATCTGTGATTGTGTGTGCTACACATGCCTTCTCCACTCCCACGTCATCTTCAGATCAAATACAGTCTTGTTGCCAGACGTAAATACCACCATCTTTCCACAGACTATATTTTATTTATTTATTTTATTTATTATATGCCCAGTGCCAGATATATGCATCATTTCATTTAGGAGATTTTCTCTCATCTTTGTCCTCCCAATGCCTGTCAGTACATAGGGAGGCTATTGTGTACACAGCGTTTGTAGTGTACACTTCTCTTCCCTATCGATTCAGTTTTGTCCCCCTTGGTTTGATTAATATTGCGTTCTGCATAAAGAACTCCTACCAAGGGCATCGATGGAGCTAGATGTTTTAATGATCGTGTGATACATACTTCTCAGAATACAGGGTCAAAGCAGCTTGTTAGGGAACAACTGGACAAAATGAAAGGGTTTTCTCATACAATCTGAGGGAAGAGTATGAATTAGGATGTAACCAAAGATTAATTGTTCAATTCGGAGACAGTGGCAGGTTTCTAAGACAATAGATAAAACCTCCATTACCTGAGGGATGTCTAATCTGAGTTAAAAATGCAACCGCATTATTCAACGGATGTGTTCTATCCTTTTAGAACCCATTCCTGAAAGGACACTGGTCTTTAGAGAGTGAAGAGAGAGAAGTAGGTAGGCAGCTCAGCATTAATGGAGGAGAGGAAGGAGAGTCCCAGGCAGATTGCATTCCAAATGGCACCTTATTCCCTAAATAGTGGACCACTTTTACAGTGAGCTCCAAAAGTATTGGGACAGTGTTTTGGCTCTGTACTCCAGAACTTTGGATTTGAAATGATACAATGACTATAACGTTAACGTGCAGACTGCAGCTTTAATTTGAGGGGATTTTCATCCATATTGGGTGAACCGTTTAGTCCCCCCATTTTAGGGGATCAAAAGAATTGGGACAAATTCACTTATATGTGTATTAAAGTAGTCAAATGTTTTTGTATTTGGTCCCATATTCCTAGCACGCAATATGACATCAAGCTTGTGACTACAAACTTGTTGGATGCATTTGCTGTTTGTTTTGGATGTGTTTCAGATTATTTTGTGCCCAATAGAAATGGTGTAATTTCTAAACGGTTCACCCGATATGGATAAAATACCCTGAAATTGAAGCTGACAGTCTGCACTTTAACTTAATAGTCTTCGTATAATTTCAAGTGCTGGAGTACAGAGCCAAAACAACAACAAAAAATGTCACTGTCCAATACTTTTAAGGAAGTAAGGAATGGGGTGCTATTTGGGATGCAGACCCAGTCTCTCCACATGGCAGCTGAGATCTCTGAGAGTAAACAAATGGATGCCAAATGTATAATTGGTGTTCCTGTACTGAATTCCCAGCACAACAGAGTGGACTCATCCCAGGACAAACTTCAGACTAGATGTTCCTTCAGGTAGCAGGTAGAGTGTCCCTCGGTACACATCTCTAAAAGTGTGTGTGTGTGTGTGTGTGTGTGTGTGTGTGTGTGTGTGTGTGTGTGTGTGTGTGTGTGCGTGTGTGTGTGTGTGTGTGTGTGTGTGTGTGTGTGTGTGTGTGTGTGTGTGTGTGTGTGTGTGTGTGTGTGTGTGTGTGTGTGTGTGTGTGTGTGTGTGTGTGTGACATCTTTTAATTTTATTTCACACTATTGGATGTTGGGCTCTCACATTAAACTAAATCTTAGCGGTTTAGATACCGGTACGTGAGCGTATGACTTTATACACCAGACTATGTTGAGTCTAGACTGATGTCATGGAATTTCTAGTTTTCTAAACTGCCACTGGGGGAGGAAACAGCGTCAGTATTTCACAAAACATCTGTTGGGCAGCAGGTAAACATCTGCAGCACCAGCCATTCTTCTCCATCCAATGATTTGCATAAATGCATGACCCGTACCTGTTTTTTTTTTAACTTTTATTTAACTAGGCAAGTCAGTTAAAACAAATTATTATTTTCAATGACGGCCTAGGAGCAGTGGGTTAACTGCCTTGTTCAGGGGCAGAACGACAGATTTTTACCTTGTCAGGTCAGGGATTCAATCTTGCAACCTTTCAGTTACTAGTCCAACACTCTAACCACTAGGCTACCTGCCGCCCCAGATAAAGGCTGTTTCCCAAATGGCCCCCTTTTCCCTACATAGTGCACTACTTTTGACCAGAGCTATGACCTCTGGTCAAAAGTAGTGCACTATATAGGGAATAAGCAGGGTGTCATTTTGGATGCAGGTAATGTGTTGAAACAGTCCTGCTAAGTAGAAGCTATAGGCAGTCTGAGGCATTTGTTTGGAAGCCACATACAAATCTATTACCAGTCATAGAAGCTCATCTAACAGAACTGTACTGTATAAACAATTCCTTTGACTAGAAAGCCACCATTATGCTTGGGGCTGACTGAATCTACATAAATCTGAGCTCACGACAGTCAGTTAACAGCAATATGCCTTTTTCTCTGCTCTGTAACTGTTGGAGTTTGAGAACCACTGTGGAGCTGCAGTGTCCTGCTGGGGAAACATATTGTGGCCTGAGGTCTGGTGTCACATTATTAAAACACCAGGGAGACTGTGTGTGTGTGTGTGTGTGTGTGTGTGTGTGTGTGTGTGTGTGTGTGTGTGTGTGTGTGTGTGTGTGTGTGTGTGTGTGTGTGTGTGTGTGTGTTGGAGTGTCAATGTAGTATGTGTTAGTGTGTGGGTATAGAGTCCAGTGAGTGAGTGACTGAGTGAATGAATGAATGAGGAATGAGTGAGTGAGAGAGCAAGGAGTGACGAGTGAGTGAGTGAGTGAGTGAGTGAGTGAATGAGTGAGTGAGTGAATGAATGAATGAGGAGTGAATAGTCAGTGAGTGAGTGAGAGAGCAAGGAGTGAGTGAGTGAGTGAGTGAGTGAGTGAGTGAGTGAGTGAGTGAGTGAGTGAGTGAGTGAGTGAGTGAGTGAATGAATGAGGAGTGAATAGTCAGCGAGTGAGTGAGTGAGTGAGTGAGTGAGTGAGTGAGTGAGTGAGTGAGTGAATGAATGAATGAGGAGTGAATAGTCAGCGAGTGAGTGAGAGAGCAAGGAGTGAGTGAGTGAGTGAGTGAGTGAGTGAGTGTGTGAATGAATGAATGAATGAGTGAGCGAGCGAGCGAATGAATGAGCAAGCGAGTGAGTGAGTGAATGAATGAGCAAGCGAGCGAGCGAGCGAGCGAGTGTGTGAGTGAGTGAGTGAGTGAGTGAATGGGAAAGTGAGCGTCTGGCCATGCACCAGCCAGGAGAAAAAGCCTTGTCATTCCTCATCTCAGATCATAACCTTTTGAGGTTTAACTGCTTCACTACAGAGTACTGATGGAGACATATGAGAGACTTCAGATCCCCTAAAAGCAGATCTGACAGTACTGTGTTCTTTTAACAGACAGTCTGATCGTAGATCATTCAATCTGCATCCCAAATCACACCCTAATTCCTTTAAAGTGGGAACATCACCATAGGGTTCAGGTCAAATGTAATGCACTAAATAGGGAATAGGATGCCATTTGGGAAGCAGACTCAGTTCTTGGATGTCTAGAAGAAGCTATTCATAGCTAGACCGGCCATTTGAATTGGCAAATAACTTTAGCTGGTTTTGAATTAGGGACTTGGAATCGCACACTAATTGGAAATGACAAAAAATAAGTGTTGGCTGTGGAGCCTGTCTGAGCATGTGTCGCCCTGCTCAAGTGGGACTTCACAGGCAGCATCAGGCTTTTTCATTTCCGATTACCCATATCAGGGAGCACAGCCAGGCCTCTTTCACAATTGATTAGAGTGTAGAAGTAATGTAGAAAAACATACAGAATGTGACACACACACACACACACACACATGCATGCTCACGCACACACACACACACACACGAGTACAGCTCAAGATATGAATATTACCTATACGTGTACTCTGTTATTTCCAGAAAAATATTTTTTTCATTTCTCTCAAACAAGGTTGGACTGTATATGGTATTCACTTGGGGATCTCCATGTAACTTGACGAACATAACGTTTTCATTAGTCTGGACTGAGTACAAGCGTGGGAATGCCAGAAGTGTGACTAAATCAAAAACATTGGCTGCCAGGGAAATATTCTGATTGCTGTCATGTATCGTGTCCTGAGACTCTCAAAGGCAGTGCTTGTGTGTCCTTATACAGTTGTACTGAAGTCTGCAATGTTTTCTTATATTCTGATGTCAACCACGCAGCTTGGTTTGGCTTAACAAGGACACCCTCTTAAAGAACATTCCACACCCGAATAGCCTTGACATACTGCATCAAGTTTCTCTCAGAAAACATCAGCTGTAGCATCTTCATGTGGTCTGTGGTACATATACTCCTGGTACATATTGCCCTTATAATGCACTACTTTGGACCAGAGCCCATAGAGTTCTCCTCAAAAGTAGTGCACTAAATAGGGAATAAAGTGTGATTTAGGACGCGGTTTTTAATTCTCAATTAAGAGGTGGAATGTCACACGTTAGTGAGTCAGAGGCAAAGAAGGGGACATTCAGGGTAAGCTCGTGTGAATCACCAGCCCAATGTGAAAGAAGTTGTGTTGGAAACTTCCTTCCCGTCAAAATGAATGTAAGAGACTCACTGTGTTGATTTACTGGATCGCTGCAGCTGCCTCACTTCCTTAACCACATCACCCTGTTTCTCTCTGTCTCTCTCTCTCTCTTTCTCTCTCTCTCTGTCGCTCTCTCTCTCTCTTTCTCTCTCTAATGCCTATTTTCCTAAGGACGGCAGGCTGCGAGGAGTGAGGAGGAGGAAAAATTCCGTAGTCAATCTCCGCACCATATGGGCCGACTGATAGATGCTAAGTGGCTCGCTCAAACCTTTCTAGCACAAATAATTGTAATTTATGATGCCAAATCTTCAGATTCATCACGGACTAGGCTATGCCCCTTTCTCTGCTGCCACAGCCACACAGCATTATGGGCTGTATCGCGTTACCCTCCCGTCCACTTCCTAATCCAATCATCCAATCAGAGGCTGATTTAAGAACCAAACCTTCCGCGACAGGCCGTTGTCGTTGACGACTCAGGGCGGTAATGACTCTTAAGGTCATGATGGGGGTTGTGGGTCAGACTCAGAGACCCCAGTAATGAAAGTTTATGTGATGTTTAGAAGGCGTCCGTCTGGGCTGGAGTAGTGCCATTGGACTGCCATCTTAGAACCCTGATCATGGCTGAAGTATCAGGGTTTCAGGGTAACACAAAGGGTATAGCCCATCTTCTCATAGAATGTATTTGTCCAATGCCATAAAGAATTGAAGTTTGAAAAAAGGGTTAATTAATATATTGGTCAGGTTTATATTTAGTATCATCAAGTCATTAGAACAGTTTGGATTATCTCCTCCATTTTACAATTAAAGTGTTACTTTATTAGCATAACACACTAGTATCCAAATTAGTCTCAATGTAGAGAGATACCGTTAGTACACCTTCATAAAGTCAAATTCGCGTAACAATTCCAAACTCTTGTCCTAAAGTAAGCCTCCTGGACGGTCATCTCCTGTTTCTGTAGAGTGAGGCAGCTTGATGTACAAGTAAACCCCCTGGACGGTCATTGTCTCATTGTCGGTGCCAAATTACGACCTTCAACTAGAATGTGACCCGTGTCCCCTCCAGTATGTAGTCCAGTGTACAGTACGTGCAAAATGCCACACCTCTCCCCCAGAGACTGATAGCCAGCTATGTATTACGCCATCAGGCTTGTATAAACCAAGTGCCTGATATGTGAGTGCAATACCAGCCAGATCACTTGTCTGCTGAATATAGAATCTGTGGTACAGGGCATGTCAACACCTCATATACAGTAGCTATGGTAGCATGCAAGCCACTAGCACTTATGAGTAGAGGCACAGTGTTAAATGGTGGAGGACAGAGTGTGTGCTCCATACACGCGCCAGCCCATGTGGCAATACCATGCCAAGACAGAAATAGACAGCTATATCTATTGGCATGATACAGTATGTGTGTCAAGTACCAACCTGTCCTGCTAACCTCATAACAGAGCAAGGTGAAGCCAGCGGGAGTCAGAGCCTGCTCCATTATGGTATCCATTTTAGGACACCCTCAGCCCCAAGCCTCACACCTCAACTTTAATTTGATTTCTTTGACCATTTCAAAACACAATTAAATCACAAGTGGACACAATGCATCTACAAATAATTGAGGGTAACACAAAAAAGTTTAACAAGATAACAAAAATCTTTAGCAAAAATCAAGAGTGAGATGTTAGGGTAAAGGATGCCATTAAGAGATGTAACCTGGGGTAAAGGATGCCATTAAGAGATGTAACCTGTGGTAAAGGGTGTCATTAAGAGATGTAACCTGGTTAAAGGGTGCCATTAAGAGATGTAACCTGGGGTAAAGGGTGCCATTAAGAGATGTAACCTGGGTAAAGGGGGCCATTAAGAGATGTAACCTGGTTAAAGGGTGTCATTAAGAGATGTAACCTGGTTAAAGGGTGTCATTAAGAGATGTAACCTGGGGTAAAGGGTGCCATTAAGAGATGTAACCTGTAGTAAAGGGGGCCATTAAGAGATGTAACCTGGGTAAAGGGGGCCATTAAGAGATGTTACCTGTAGTAAAGGCTGTCATTAAGAGATGTTACCTGTAGTAAAGGGTGTCATTAAGAGATGTAACCTGGGGTAAAGGGTGTCATTAAGAGATGTAACCTGTAGTAAAGGGGGCCATTAAGAGATGTAACCTGGGTAAAGGGGGCCATTAAGAGATGTAACCTGGGGTAAAGGCTGTCATTAAGAGATGTTACCTGTAGTAAAGGGTGTCATTAAGAGATGTAACCTGGGGTAAAGGGTGCCATTAAGAGATGTAACTTGGGTAAAGGGGGCCATTAAGAGATGTAACCTGGGGTAAAGGGTGCCATTAAGAGATGTTACCTGGGGTAAAGGGTGCCATTAAGAGATGTAACCTGGGGTAAAGGGTGTCATTAAGAGATGTAACCTGGGGTAAAGGGTGCCATTAAGAGATGTTACCTGGGGTAAAGGGTGCCATTAAGAGATGTAACCTGTAGTAAAGGGTGTCATTAAGAGATGTAACCTGTAGTAAAGGGTGTCATTAAGAGATGTAACCTGTAGTAAAGGGTGTCATTAAGAGATGTAACCTGGGGTAAAGGGTGCCATTAAGATATGTAACCTGTAGTAAAGGGGGCCATTAAGAGATGTAACCTGGGGTAAAGGGTGTCATTAAGAGATGTAACCTGTAGTAAAGGGTGTCATTAAGAGATGTAACCTGGGGTAAAGGGTGCCATTAAGATATGTAACCTGTAGTAAAGGGGGCCATTAAGAGATGTAACCTGGGGTAAAGGGTGTCATTAAGAGATGTAACCTGTAGTAAAGGATGCCATTAAGAGATGTAACCTGTAGTAAAGGGTGCCATTAAGAGATGTAACCTGTGGTAAAGGATGCCATTAAGAGATGTAACCTGTAGTAAAGGGTGCCATTAAGAGATGTTACCTGTAGTAAAGGCTGTCATTAAGAGATGTAACCTGTAGTAAAGGATGCCATTAAGAGATGTAACCTGGGTAAAGGGGGCCATTAAGAGATGTAACCTGTAGTAAAGGGTGCCATTAAGAGATGTTACCTGGGGTAAAGGGTGCCATTAAGAGATGTAACCTGTAGTAAAGGCTGTCATTAAGAGATGTAACTTGGGTAAAGGGGGCCATTAAGAGATGTAACCTGTAGTAAAGGGGGCCATTAAGAGATGTAACCTGTGGTAAAGGGTGTCATTAAGAGATGTAACCTGTAGTAAAGGGTACCATTAAGAGATGTAACCTGTAGTAAAGGGTGTCATTAAGAGATGTAACCTGGGGTAAAGGGGGCCATTAAGAGATGTAACCTGTAGTAAAGGGTGCCATTAAGAGATGTAACCTGTAGTAAAGGGTGTCATTAAGAGATGTAACCTGGGGTAAAGGGTGCCATTAAGAGATGTAACCTGGGTAAAGGGTGCCATTAAGAGATGTAACCTGTAGTAAAGGCTGTCATTAAGAGATGTAACCTGGGTAAAGGGTGCCATTAAGAGATGTAACCTGTAGTAAAGGATGCCATTAAGAGATGTAACCTGTAGTAAAGGGTGCCATTAAGAGATGTAACCTGGGTAAAGGGTGCCATTAAGAGATGTAACCTGGGGTAAAGGGTGCCATTAAGAAATGTAACCTGTAGTAAAGGGTGTCATTAAGAGATGTAACCTGGGGTAAAGGGTGCCATTAAGAGATGTAACCTGTAGTAAAGGGTGTCATTAAGAGATGTAACCTGGGGTAAAGGGTGTCATTAAGAGATGTAACCTGGGGTAAAGGGTGCCATTAAGAGATGTAACCTGGGGTAAAGGGTGCCATTAAGAAATGTAACCTGGGTAAAGGGTGCCATTAAGAGATGTAACCTGGTTAAAGGGTGTCATTAAGAGATGTAACCTGGTTAAAGGGTGCCATTAAGAGATGTAACCTGGGGTAAATGGTGCCATTAAGAGATGTAACCTGGGGTAAAGGATGTCATTAAGAGATGTAACCTGGGGTAAAGGGTGCCATTAAGAGATGTAACCTGGTTAAAGGGTGTCATTAAGAGATGTAACCTGGTTAAAGGGTGCCATTAAGAGATGTAACCTGGGGTAAATGGTGCCATTAAGAGATGTAACCTGGGGTAAAGGATGTCATTAAGAGATGTAACCTGGGGTAAAGGGTGCCATTAAGAGATGTAACCTGGGGTAAAGGGTGCCATTAAGAGATGTAACCTGGGTAAAGGGTGCCATTAAGAGATGTAACCTGGGTAAAGGGGGCCATTAAGAGATGTTACCTGGGGTAAAGGGTGCCATTAAGAAATGTAACCTGGGGTAAAGGGTGTCATTAAGAGATGTAACCTGTAGTAAAGGGTGTCATTAAGAGATGTAACCTGGGGTAAAGGGTGCCATTAAGAAATGTAACCTGGGTAAAGGGTGCCATTAAGAGATGTAACCTGGGGTAAAGGGTGCCATTAAGAGATGTAACCTGGGGTAAAGGGGGCCATTAAGAGATGTAACCTGGGGTAAAGGGTGCCATTAAGAGATGTAACCTGTAGTAAAGGGTGTCATTAAGATATGTAACCTGGTTAAAGGGTGTCATTAAGAGATGTAACCTGTAGTAAAGGGTGTCATTAAGAGATGTAACCTGTAGTAAAGGGTGTAATTAAGAGATGTAACCTGGGTAAAGGGGGCCATTAAGAGATGTAACCTGTAGTAAAGGGTGTCATTAAGATATGTAACCTGGTTAAAGGGTGTCATTAAGAGATGTAACCTGTAGTAAAGGGTGTCATTAAGAGATGTAACCTGGGGTAAAGGGTGTCATTAAGAGATGTAACCTGTAGTAAAGGGTGTCATTAAGAGATGTAACTTGGGTAAAGGGGGCCATTAAGAGATGTAACCTGTAGTAAAGGGTGCCATTAAGAGATGTAACCTGTAGTAAAGGGTGCCATTAAGAGATGTTACCTGTAGTAAAGGGTGTCATTAAGAGATGTAACCTGTAGTAAAGGGGGCCATTAAGAGATGTAACCTGTAGTAAAGGGTGTCATTAAGAGATGTAACCTGTAGTAAAGGGTGTCATTAAGAGATGTAACCTGTAGTAAAGGGGGCCATTAAGAGATGTAACCTGTAGTAAAGGGGGCCATTAAGAGATGTAACCTGTAGTAAAGGGTGCCATTAAGAGATGTAACCTGTAGTAAAGGGTGCCATTAAGAGATGTTACCTGTAGTAAAGGGTGTCATTAAGAGATGTAACCTGTAGTAAAGGGTGTCATTAAGAGATGTAACCTGTAGTAAAGGCTGTCATTAAGAGATGTAACCTGGGTAAAGGGTGTCATTAAGAGATGTTACCTGTAGTAAAGGCTGTCATTAAGAGATGTTACCTGTAGTAAAGGGTGTCATTAAGAGATGTTACCTGTAGTAAAGGGTGTCATTAAGAGATGTAACCTGTAGTAAAGGGTGTCATTAAGAGATGTTACCTGGGGTAAAGGGTGCCATTAAGAGATGTAACCTGGTTAAAGGGTGCCATTAAGAGATGTAACCTGGGGTAAAGGGTGCCATTAAGAGATGTAACCTGGGGTAAAGGGTGCCATTAAGAGATGTAACCTGGTTAAAGGGTGCCATTAAGAGATGTAACCTGGGTAAAGGGGGCCATTAAGAGATGTAACCTGTAGTAAAGGGTGTCATTAAGAGATGTAACCTGGGAGTTCGTTTTAGAACGTATTCCTCCTCTCACTGGATCCGAATCGATTGAAAACTCCACTGCTGTGACACCATGACTTAGCACAGTGCATTTCATCCACACAACAAACAGAATTAAACTGTGCTGAAATACAGAGCAAACACTCTGTATGTTTGTCTTAGACAAACCACAGAAGCAGACATGGTCCCCCATATTGCATTTCAGAAACTTGTGTTTATCTTCTGTGAGTGTTGCAAACCCTCCTGTGCTTCACAGGGAGCTAGATGTACCGTTAGTTAAACCATCCTGCCTCTGTTGTGCCACTGGTGTATAGCTAACCTTATTGTCTTAATACCTCTCCCTGTGTAACATGGAAAACATACATTCCCTTATGCATCACTAGAGGGCGGAGAGAGAGAGAGAGCGAGAGAAAGAGAGGTAGAGAGAGAGAGAGAGGTAGAGAGAGAGAGAGAGGTAGAGAGAGAGAGAGAGAGGTAGAGAGAGAGAGGTAGAGAGACAGGGGTAGAGAGGTAGAGGTAGAGAGGTAGAGGTAGAGAGGTAGAGGTAGAGAGGTAGAGGTAGAGAGGTAGAGAGAGAGGTAGAGAGAGAGGTAGAGAGAGAGGTAGAGAGAGAGAGAGAGTGAGAAAGAGAGAACAGGAGAATAGCGAAAATGAAATAAACTAGCTACAAAGCACCCTGACTTACAAACAAACAAGTGTGACCAATTCAAGGTCTCTCACGCGCTTATCATGTCAACATCCTACTTTCATATTGAAATCTGTCTTCATAAGGGGAGACCTGTCACACACTCCGAACGGTGTGTTTCAAAAAGACACCAATTTGATTGAAGAGCTGTTTAGAATGTAAAAGGATTCATCACTCGTCTGGCTGTGGGCAGCAGCTGCCTGCATCATGGATGTAGAGACAACACTCTTTATAGTCCCTCACTCTACTGGGATTGTCACTCATTACGTGTTGCTTGAATATTGAGAATAGCGTGAATCAAGAAAGGAGAGGGCCTCCATCTATTTTCATACAGGATGCGTTCTAAATGGCCCCTGATTCCCTACATGGCCCTACACATGTCTGGTGTGCTATATAAGGAATAGGGTTTCATTTTGGACACAACCACTGAGTTCTGTAGTTCAGTACTATCTTCTTGGGGGACGCAGATAAACAGAGGTCAGCAGGGACTAATCATAAATAGACTCTGCCATTCATTCATTCCCAAAGCAAAGCCACACATGAAACAAGGCCTCTCAGTCATTTTGGCATGGCGTTTTTCCCCCATGTTTTCCAGCACCTGTCTCCTCTGTACTTTGACGTGACCCGACGCAGCTGTTTCACAGGTTTTGAACCACTCACAGTTCCTCACAGTTCACTGTTTGATTCATATCCACTTAAAGACATTATTTGATCCTCTTTTCCTCATAGCTATCACAGCTCCGCCCAGGAGCACTTAAAAAATGGATCGTTCCCTATTTTACAGGCCTGCAACATTAGATCCTCTGGTGGCAAAAGAAAAAGGAATATGTCTCTCTCTCTCTTTCTCTCTCTCTCTCTCTCTCTCTCTTTTTCTTTCTCTCCTCAGACAGATGGTTTTAGGCGACATTATCAACCCTATGGTAATTCAGTGAGTGGAGCCATGTTCAAATGTAGGACAAGACAGAGGCAGAGGGATCAAGCGGCCAGCCCCATCTCCCTAACACCCACAGAGGAGGAGAGGAGAGGAGGAGAGGTGGAGAGACACTAAACAGCATGTCAGGCAGGGGCTACTGAGATAATTGTACGCACCTTTCTCGCTCTCTCTCTCTCTCTCTCTCTCTCTCTCTCTCTCTCTCTCTCTCTCTCTCTCTCTCTCTAGCTCTCTCTCTCTCTCTGTCTCTGTCTCTAGCTCTCTCTCTCTAGCTCTCTCTCTCTGTCTCTAGCTCTCTCTCTCTCTCTCTCTCTGTCTCTGTCTCTAGCTCTCTCTCTCTCTAGCTCTCTTTCTCTGTCTCTAGCTCTCTCTCTCTCTCTCTGGGCCCAAGGTAAAGACAAACATGTAATGATCCTTTCCTTATGATAACCCCTCCCACTCCTGTCAATGCTTTTACCAGCAAGAGAGAATGGGTAAACAAAATAAGATTTAACAAAATGCAGCACATACCACCCCCTGCAGAAACATTCAATCTACTGTAGCTTTGACCACTGAGACGAGAGTGTTGGCAAGTCTGTAGAGTGAGAGAAGGAAAGAACAAAACCACTAAAAATGGGAAACAGGCTAAATGTTTGAGTGAATGTCCAAGGCTAACGATTTTCTATCCAAACCTGCATACATTTTTTGGTCTATAGAAATGACAGACATTTAAGAGGGAAACCATTGAAAGGCTTTTGAAGGCTTACAAAACCCTTTGGTCAAGCAGGTGTGTAAATTGAGATTGTAAAACTGTTTTATAACGGGTCAGAAAACTATTCGGTGATAGATTGGAAGATTGCAATAGCTTAATTGGTGGAAAATACGATGGAAATCTATTAAGCAATACTGTTTGGATAACTGTAAATACCACAAGCCTACATAAAAGCTTGGTTGTATTTGCTGTCCAACACAAGGTCTTAGCTGGAGAATGTTAGGATGTTTTCTGTATGGATTGCGATTTGCCGAACATGTAATTGAAGCTTTAATGGCCTGCATGAAGCATATCTTCCTTTGTGTTCTTTTATAATGATCCTCAATTACTACTACACAGATCATTGAGTCATGGTACAAAGACAACAGAGAGTATATACTGTATGTTAAAATAACAACCAAATGGTTGTTTATATTCTCTTTGGCTCTGACGAGAAATTTTTATGGATGTCTTGCTGAATTATTACAATTCTAACTTGCATTAGAGTTCCATGTTGATCAACAATTGCCAGCATAGAAAGACAACTCCCCCGTCCCCCCTCCTTCACCCAACCCCCTCGCCCCTCTCTTGAAAATGTAGCATCTGTGCTCTCAGCTATTTGTATCTAAAACAAATTAGTTACCTTGGTAATGGCACAGCAAATGCAAGCCCTCCTTGTCCAGATAGCAGGGTCTGTCTGTTCTCCAGTCTTAATGGAGACTGCTTTTCTGCTTGTCTAGAGAGACAGGAGAGGCCACAAATAGGGCCCACAAATGATACAGGCCATTGATGATTACGTCCCCTGATTAGTTTATTTTCTGTATTTCTTTGTTATTATGACCCCCCTCCCTTCCCCCAAATCCTGTGTGTGTGTGTGTGTGTGTGTGTGTGTGTGTGTGTGTGTGTGTGTGTGTGTGTGTGTGTGTGTGTGTGTGTGTGTGTGTGTGTGTGTGTGTGTGTGTGTGTGTCTGTGTCTGTGTGTGTGTGTATGCCTGCTACTTCAGGGCCACATAATGGGCTGGGTGGGCCGTAGAAAGTACAGAACACTAACAATGGCCCTATTTCAATTCCAGGGCAGCCTTCAACTAGTTCTTCAGAAATAGCAGGCTGAACATACCATATAATATCACAGATAAGATGGATACAAAATAGCCTGAACAAAATGGACAGATGTGTAATTTATTCAGGTATGTACCCTTACATTGTAAAAATTGTTTTTGGACTCAAAACAGCATACAGTCTTAAAAATAAAGATAAAAGATGGAACCAAATAAAGTTATTGAGAGCGATGCCATAGAGGAAACATTTTAGGTTCCCCCGAAGAACCATAAATGGGATGGTTCTTTGAAGAACCATACACAAATCCAAAGCCAGAAATTTTTCAGCCCTCCAGGACCAGAATTGAATAGCTCTGCTGTAGGGTTTTAAGCCTTATTTGAATATTTCTCAGGGTGCCTTTTGAGTGAATTTTCCAGTTACCAGTACCAGAAATGACTGCCATTGCTAGTGGCAGAGACATGATTATTGCATTCATTCATTTTCAATCCTGTTGCCATCACCAAGTGAGACCCGAAGTGAATATGTTGTCATTAAATACTATAAATTCTCTAAGACAATACATATTTCATAAGGCTTTCTTTTGAGGATCTAGCTTTATCATAATACAGTGGCCTGAAACTCATTGTTTACAGCCCACATCAGACCTGCAACTCACATTATGCTATTGGAATCCAGCCAGAGTGAGGATATCCACCTTTTTTTAAATTCACTCACAACCTGCTTTCAGAATGACTGTGAGTGTTGGGAAAACTAAGATATGAGAAACTGGAACAACCACTTCAGTAACGAGTGCAATAATCAATTGAAATATTTTAGAAAAATGTATATTTTTTATATTTGAGTAGCATAAGATGAAATAATGAATCAATATACATGTAAAAACATAGATATTGAAACAAACCTGCAGTAGAGCATGCTGGGAAATATGATAATGATGGGCGTGGTTTTGGTTCAACTCAGGTTATTAACACCAACACTATGGTTATTTTACACCACTTTTTACACCAGTGTCAATTTAACCTTCACAGTGTTATTTTAACTGTTGAATCAACACTAGAAATGTTACACTGAAAAATCAACACTAGGACTAGCTAGCACACTGGCCAATTTGCTGTGTGCTATGAAAGGGACATATCTGCAGGCTTCCATACATTTCAAGAACCTTTTAGAATTCTGAAGAACCGTAGATGCCAAGTCAAGAACACCACACTTAACTCAAAGGTTCTTTATCAGGGAAGAGTTCTCCAAGGAACCGTAAGAGCTGAGGAAGAACCATTTAAGAACCTTTATTTTTTGTTCAGTGTACCACAATGAGTAAGACATGGGTTACACATTAATGTGAAGATGTAACCGTTCAGTGTGTGTGATTGTGTTGTTGTTTGACTCATTTTCACAACTGCTTCTGTTCCGATAGCTTTAAGTCCTCAGCTTTTCTGTGGACAATGACAGAGACGTATGGCAACCCGCAAGCAAGTCATAGGCAGTCCCAAATGGCACCCTATTCCCTATACAGTGCAGTACTTTTGACCGGAGGCCAAGAAGAAACCCATAATTGGTCATGTCACAATACATTTTGACTGTACGGGGAACATCCAGTCATTGTTTGGTTGGGACTGGATGACAGCGGTGGATGTTGTGCAATGAGCTGAGTGGGCAGGCAGGCAGTCAGGGTACTTTTGGTGAGCTCAGAGAGAATTATTCTGGCAGACACACCATGTGAATGGATGTCAGTCCTTCTCTTTCTCTCTCTCTCTCTCTCTCTCTGGTGAGTTTAAATTATGAAAGATCCCTCTTCATTTTACAGCACCTCAGTATACAGCAAGAGTTCTCCTCAATATCCAACCAGCACATAAAGTCAGACACAGTAAGAAGGTGATACCTTAGTCCAGCAGGGAAGGACGGAGGCTATAAAGTCAAAGTGAACTCATTTTGTCCTTTTAAATATCTTTCCAAACTACTTTTGCTCCAGTTTCATCAATCCCCTGCACTGAAGTTTAAACAAATAAATGCTGCCAAAGCCTATGATATCACATATTAGTGATACATTAGTGATACTGCAGAGTGGATAGAGAAGGCTACTACAGACTGTACTGTATATGCAAATCAAATCAAATCAAATCAAATTTATTTATATAGCCCTTCGTACATCAGCTGAAATCTCAAAGTGCTGTACAGAAACCCAGCCTAAAACCCCAAACAGCAAGCAATGCATGTGAAAGAAGCACGGTGGCTGGGAAAAACTCCCTAGGAAAAACTCCTGAGAAAGGCCAAAAACCTAGGAAGAAACCTAGAGAGGAACCAGGCTATGAGGGGTGGCCAGTCCTCTTCTGGCTGTGCCGGGTGGATATTATAACAGAACATGGTCAAGATGTTAAAATGTTCGTAAATGACCAGCATGGTCAAATAATAATAATCATAGTAATTGTCGAGGGTGCAACAAGCACGTCCGGTGAACAGGTCAGGGTTCCGTAGCCGCAGGCAGAACAGTTGAAACTGGAGCAGCAGCATGGCCAGGTGGACTGGGGACAGCAAGGAGTCATCATGCCAGGTAGTCCTAGGGCTCAGGTCCTCCGAGAGAAAGAAAGAAAGAAAGAAAGAGAGAATTAGAGAGAGCATATTTACATTCACACAGGACACCGGATAAGACAAGAGAATACTCCAGATGTAACAGACTGACCCTAGCCCCCCGACACATAAACTACTGCAGCATAAATACTGGAGGCTGAGACAGGAGGGATCAGAAGACACTGTGGCCCCATCCGATGATACCCCCGGACAGGGCCAAACAGGCAGGATATAACCCCACCCACTTTGCCAAAGCACAGCCCCCACACCACTAGAGGGATATCTACAACCACCAACTTACCGTCCGAAGACAAGGCCGAGTATAGCCCACAAAGATGTCCGCCACGGCACAACCCAAGGGGGGGGCGCCAACCCAGACAGGAAGACCACGTCAGTGGCTCAACCTACTCAAGTGACGCACCCCTCCCATGGACGGCATGGAAGAACACCAGTAAGTCAGTGACTCAGCCCCTGTAAAAGGGTTAGAGGCAGAGAATCCCAGTGGGAAGAGGGGAACCGACAAGGCAGAGACAGCAAGGGCGGTTCGTTGCTCCAGCCTTTCCGTTCACCTTCACACTCCTGGGCCAGGCTATACTTAATCATAGGACCTACTGAAGAGATAAGTCTTCAGTAAAGACTTAAAGGTTGAGACTGAGTCTGCGTCTCTCACATGGGTAGGCAGACCATTCCATAAAAATGGAGCTCTATAGGAGAAAGCCCTACCTCCAGCCGTTTGCTTAGAAATTCTAGGGACAATTAGGAGGCCTGCGTCTTGTGACCGTAGCGTACGTGTAGGTATGTACGGCAGGACCAAATCGGAAAGATAGGTAGGAGCAAGCCCATGTAATGCTTTGTAGGTTAGCAGTAAAACCTTGAAATCAGCCCTTGCCTTAACAGGAAGCCAGTGTAGGGAAGCTAGCACTGGAGTAATATGATCAAATTTTTTGGTTCTAGTCAGGATTCTAGCAGCCGTATTTAGCACTAACTGAAGTTTGTTTAGTGCTTTATCCGGGTAGCCGGAAAGTAGAGCATTGCAGTAGTCGAGCCTAGAAGTAACAAAAGCATGGATTAATTTTTCTGCGTCATTTTTGGACAGAAAGTTTCTGATTTTTGCAATGTTACGTAGATGGAAAAAAGCTGTCCTTGAAGCAGTCTTGATATGTTCTTCAAAAGAGAGATCAGGGTCCAGAGTAACGCCGAGGTCCTTCACAGTTTTATTTGAGACGACTGTACAACCATCCAGATTAATTGTCAGATTCAACAGAAGATCTCTTTGTTTCTTGGGACCTAGGACAAGCATCTCTGTTTTGTCCGAGTTTAAAAGTAGAAAATTTGCAGCCATCCACTTCCTTATGTCTGAAACACAGGCTTCTAGCGAGGGCAATTTTGGGGCTTCACCATGTTTCATTGAAATGTACAGCTGTGTGTCGTCCGCATAGCAGTGAAATTTAACATTATGTTTTCGAATGACATCCCCAAGAGGTAAAATATATAGTGAAAACAATAGTGGTCCTAGAACGGAACCTTGAGGAACACCGAAATTTACAATTGATTTGTCAGAGGACGAACCATTCACAGAGACAAACTGATATCTTTCCGACAGATAAGATCTAAACCAGGCCAGAACTTGTCCATGTAGACCAATTTGGGTTTCCAATCTCTCCAAAAGAATGTGGTGATCGATGGTATCAAAAGCGGCACTAAGATCTAGGAGCATGAGGACAGATGCAGAGCCTCGGTCTGACGTCATTAAAAGGTCATTTACCACCTTCACAAGTGCAGTCTCAGTGCTATGATGGGGTCTAAAACCAGACTGAAGCGTTTCGTATACATTGTTTGTCTTCAGGAAGGCAGTGAGTTGCTGCGCAACAACTTTTTCTAAAATTTTTGAGAGGAATGGAAGATTCGATATAGGCCGATAGTTTTTTATAATTTCTGGGTCAAGATTCGGCTTTTTCAAGAGAGGCTTTATTACTGCCACTTTTAGTGAGCTTGGTACACATCCGGTGGATAGAGAGCCGTTTATTATGTTCAACATAGGAGGGCCAAGCACAGGAAGCAGCTCTTTCAGTAGTTTAGTTGGAATAGGGTCCAGTATGCAGCTTGAGGGTTTGGAGGCCATGATTATTTTCATCATTGTGTCAAGAGATATAGTACTAAAACACTTTAGTATCTCCCTTGAGCCAAGGTCCTGGCAGAGTTGTGCAGACTCTGGACAATGAAGCCCTGGAGGAATACCCAGATTTAAAGAGGAGTCCGTAATTTGCTTTCTAATGATCATGATCTTTTCCTCAAAAAAGTTCATAAATTTATTACTGCTGAAGTGAAAGCCATCCTCCATTTGCGAATGCTGCTTTTTAGTTAGCTTTGCGACAGTGTCAAAAAGAAATTTCGGATTGTTCTTATTTTCCTCAATTAAGTTGGAAAAATAGGATGATCGTGCAGCAGTGAGGGCTCTTCGATACTGCACGGTACTGTCTTTCCAAGCTAGTCGGAAGACTTCCAGTTTAGTGTGGCGCCATTTCCGTTCCAATTTTCTGGAAGCTTGCTTCAGAGCTCGTGTATTTTCTGTATACCAGGGAGCTAGTTTCTTATGACAGATGTTTTTAATTTAATATGCAGTACTGTATGTTTTAACAGGTGCCTTTCCGTGATAGCTACTGGAGAGAAGAAGAGGGAAGATCTGCAGGAGATTTCCTTTGGGGGTGTTCGATGCGTGTTTAGAGCATGTTAGCAAGCAGGAAGGAGGCGTGAAGTAATCATGTGGAACTGGAAACAATCTGACACAATAGAGAACAGAGAGAGAGAGAGAGAGCAAGAGAGAGAGAGAGAGGAACAGGTGTTAACCTCTCACGCTGTCCTGTCCAATGCTAAATAGGACTTAAGGTACTATCAGAATTACTATACACATAACATAAAGGCCTTTGTTAAAGAGAAAAGTACTATAACAGACATGTAGTCCAGTTTCTCATCTGAAGCTACAATCACACCAGAACAAACCAAGATACAGTATTGTACTCCTGATCAACTGAAAAGTCATAGAAAGACAGGCTGATGTGCTCATTGACTATTTGGGTGGAATTACACTAAGAATGAATAAGCCTGGGGTTCCAGGAAGACGCCACGCTTTGTGAACATTTTAAGGGAGCGTATTGTACAGATGTAGGATCTTAATTTGACCAGTTTCTCACAGCAGGAAAATAGTCCTGCTGCAACAGGAAATGTTAATTATTGTGTGGATTATAAGTAATGGACATTTTTGTAGAGATTGATATGTACATTTTTAGTTAGGGCAAATCAAGTCTGACATTTTAAAGTGGAAATTACAAACTTTAAAAGCCTTTTTAAACCTTGAATACCATACAAGTTAGCATTTCCTGCTGTGCAGGAAACTTCGTGGAACAACAGGGTGTTCAAATTAAGATCCTACATCTGTAAGAACACCATCCCTCACCATCATCATCCTCTATCCCCAGTCTGCGTGAGGTGCAGGGGGAATGGGAGTGTGCTGGAGAAGTTAGCTGAGATGTGAAATTATTGCCCTAATTTGGGGCTCGATCCTAAGATTCTGAAGGTATTGGAACTACTTTTGGGACCTCCTCAGGGTCTTGCAGTTGTTAGTAGCAAAGCAAGCTTTTTTGGTTAATGGGATTTTCGGATGTGCTTGAAATTACACTTTATAATTTTTTTATCACTATATTGAATTAATGATAAAGTGTCCACTCAAAGCCCCCAAACACACAATCAAGTTCTTCATTTAGATAAGTCTAACATATGTCAGCGTGTTCTTTTCAGTTCCATTTGACACCAGCATTTTGATTTGAATCTGCATTTCACTTTGCCGTCGTCATTTGAGAGTACAAATTGAGTGTACTATCAACATGATCAACAATGCCCTTTGAGAAAAAGCTGAACTGGCCATCAGTCGAACCTGTTACTGTACACTCCACTGTACTTCCCTACTAAAGAGACAAATCAGTTCAGCAATTGCCCTGTGCAATCAGAGCAAATTGAGAACACTGGGTAAATTAGCCCAGACCTTACATCACTCCGCTGTATTACCAGCGTTGCATCTCAAATGGCACACTATTCCCTATATACTGTAAAGCAGCACTTTTGACCAGGGCCCATTGGTAGTGCACAATACAGGGAACAGGGTGCCATTTGGGATGCTGACTCTCTCTGGTCTCTGGAGCAGGCCGGCAGGTGGACGGCTCATTACTGGTTCACCTTCACCATGCCCTTCCTCACTGACTTGCATCCTAAATGGCACCCTATTCTCTATTAAGTGCACTGCTTTTGGGAATAGGGAGTCATTTGGGATGCAGCCACTACTGAGTGATTCCGTCACCTCTCTCATTTCTTTAATTCCACCTCCTGGTACAAAGCCTCTGTAGCAGGCCTCTGCAGGAAGTAATGCTTTGAAACATGCTTGAGTTCTGCTCTTGAGGAGGGTTCTACATAGCATATGTTACAAAGGGAATGGTGCAGCCCTGAAAGACATGGTGTAGGGAAGTTAATGTACCTGGGGTGTTTTTGAGTTCTAGACTAAAAAAAACAAAAATACAGTTTGAAATTCAGATTTAATTTGAAACGCTACTTTTAATATTTCATACGTACTTACTCTTTTATAGTTAGACCTGTTTGATACATTTCACACATTCAAATGTCCTCTATCTTTTCTTTCTCCTTGTCGCTCTTTTGTCCCAGTTCTGTTTCCTCCACTCCCTCTGTTAGGATTTATCCTATCAGTCAATATCAGGAGATATCTGCCTGCCTTGGAATTATTCCTCCTCTCATGAAAAAATTATCTCTAGCCCCTTTGATAACATCAGCTGGATCAGCCATGGAAGCATCCCCGTTCATTTACATTTCCCATTCTGGAGAGATTGATTGCGTTACAAATGGCACCCTATTCCCTCTATAGTGCACTACTTTTGACCAGCACCCGGAGGGTTCTGGTCAAAAATAGTGTACTATAGAGGGAATAGGGTTCCATTTGGGATGCAGACACTGTCAAATCATATTAGTCCTGCAGCTAAAGACCGAGAGCACTGGGGGAGTTATACTACAGTGTTGGTTGTCAGACCTGTCGGCTCAAACCTCCCCCTCCTCACATCTCCTTACCCTGCGTTAATAGAAACAGACAACCATAGGAGAACCTGGGCCTTGAAGTAACCAAATCAATTGACCATGGCAAGGTCAACATGAAGGCCACTACTTCCAGTTACAAACTAGAGGAAGGGGTTTATGAGAAGGTGGTGACAGTGATAATATAACGTGGGGGTTCCAAAAGACAGCCTATTCCCCATAAAGTGCACTACTTTTGATGAGAACCCTATGGACCCTGCTCAAAAGTAGTGCACTCATAGGGAATCGGGTGTCATTTGGGATGTGACCTGTGAACTACTGTAACCGATGTGAAATGGCTAGTTAGTTAGTGGTGGTGCGCGCTAATAGCGTTTCAATTGGGTGACATCACTCGCTCTGAGACCTGAAGTAGTTGTTCCCCTTGCTCTGCAAGGGCCGTGGCTTTTGTGGCGCGATGGGTAACGATGCTTCGTGGGTGTCAGTTGTTGATGTGTGCAGAGGTTTCCTGGTTCAAGCCCAGGTTGGGGCGAGGAGAGGGACGGAAGCTAAAACTGTTACACTACCACCACCTCATCCATTACCCTCGGTGGAAGTGTCAGACCTGATGACTGTTAGTACGGTCTCTTAGTAAGTATGGTCCTATTAGTGAATAGGTTCCTGATGTCACTTAGCCAATACATTTTATTAGGGTAGTTCAATTACCCTCTTACATATTGATGATCTTGCTCTTCATTGGTCGAAAAGGAAGTTCCCATTAAATCTACAGGTACACAGTGTAAAGCTGAATATACAGTGTATTTCTGACAATGAAACAAGCATTATACTGTTGAGGCACACAATCCTAAATCACATGTCAATTTGAAAGCAGGTTCCATCTTGATAACATTGGATGAAGAAAATGAACTGGATAAAGGTCAAATCAACTATGATCTTAATTAGTATTCCTCCCATTGGACAGGAAGTCATTCAGGCTCTGTCATTCAGCCGTGTGTGTGTGTGTACTCGTAGGTGTGTGTGTACTCGTGTGTGTGTGTGTGTGTGTACTTGTGTGTGTACTCGTGTGTGTGTACTCGTGTGTGTGTGTGTGTACTTGTGTGTGTGTGTATACTCGTGTGTGTGTGTACTTGTGTGTGTGTGTACTCGTAGGTGTGTGTGTACTCGTGTGTGTGTACTTGTGTGTGTGTGTACTCGTGTGTGTGTGTACTCATATGTGTGTGTACTCGTATGTGTGTGTGTACTCGTATGTGTGTACTTGTGTGTGTGTACTTGTGTGTGTGTGTGTACTCGTGTGTGTGTGTACTCGTATGTGTGTGTGTACTTGTGTGTGTGTACTTGTGTGTGTGTACTCGTGTGTGTGTGTGTGTGTGTACTCGTATGTGTGTCTTATTTTCTCTCCTTCATCTTTCTCATTTTCTCTCTGGCATTTTCCATGGGCAAGGTCTCCAGATGTCAATTACTGTTGGGCAGTGGCGGTTCTAGACCATTTCAACTGGGGGGGGGGCCAAGCTGGGGCCAGTTGTACTGTTAGAGGGGCCAGTTACATTAGACGTTATTGTTGTCATATTGTTTTCTTCACTGCATTGCAGGCATTAGCAGGCAAAAGACCATGTTCATAATCATCATCGTTGTCTAATAACGTCTAATAACGGATGTAAAAAAAAGAACGATAGCAAAAATGTGTTATGTAAAAATTATTTCATACTCCACATTTAGGGGGGCCACAAGGGGGTCCAAAATTGTTGTCACAGGGGCACCGCTAGTGCTGTTGGGGTGGTGAAAGGTAGGCGGACGCTACTTGCTTTGGCCTCAGCTCCTTCGTTTTCTAAGCTGAAGTCGCAGAATGGCTTGTAATAGGCACAGTGATACTGTGGAGAACCAGGAAGACCCTGCCCTAATGCAGAAATCTCTGTCTGCTCTCTCTTCCTCTTTCTCGCTCTCTCTCTTTCTCTCCCTCTCTCTCTCCCTTGCTCTGCTTGGGATATTTAAAAGAGATATTGTGGCCTGCTGAAAATGACAGTAATGCCTTCTACAAGGGTAGAGGTTTGTGGTGTAATTTGTTGGCTACTATGAAAGTGTGATGGACAACGATACAATGGCAGCTCATCACTCTGAAACCACCAGAAACACCATAATACCAAGTCCATTGTTTGCCACAACAATAGATAAAAGACATGCGAGAAGCCACACACTGCTACAGTATCAATAGCCTCCTATAATGGGAAAGGGTTTCTTTTGACAGTGTTGAGGCTTCTTAAGTCACTCATGCAAATTGACAATGCATCAGTTAATGCGCTTTTACAGAAGAGGAGGAAAATATGCAGCTGCTTACCCATATGTCTATTTTAAAACAGGGGTTGTAACCCCCCAGAAGTTCCAATAGTTCTAAACAGAACCATTATTTTGTTTTGTTCTGTCCCACTGTTCCGACTAGCAAAATGAAGTTCTGAACTGGTTCGAATCCCCCAAAAAGTTATGGTGTCACGTCCTGACCAGTATAAGGGTTATTTGTTATTGTAGTTTGGTCAGGACGTGGCAGAGGGTATTTGTTTTATGTGGTTCGGGGTGGTGTTTTTGTAGAAGGGTATTTGATTTATGTATTCCGGGGTTTTTTGTCACTGTTCCTTGTTAATGTATTTCTATGTTTAGTCTAGTTAGTTGTATTTCTATGTTTAGGTTAATGGGGGGTTGGACTCTCAATTGGAGGCAGGTGCTTTCTCGTTGCCTCTGATTGAGAGTCCTATATATGGGTATGTGTTTGGTTTAGTGTTTGTGGGAGATGTCTCTGGTTTTGCGTGTGTGAGCCTTACAAGACTGTTTTGTTGTTCGTGAGTTCTTCGTCGTTTGTTATTTTTGTGTTTTCTTGGTTTCAATAAATATCAAGATGAGCATCCACATTCCTGCTGCGTTTTGGTCCTCCTTTCCCGACGACAACCGTGACATATGGTTTATATCGTTCCTTTCTGTTCCTTTTAAAACCTCTGAAATCAAAATGTTTCACATTTAGCTCGACAATAAATGACTTCACCAATCAGTGTGGATATAGCAGCGTGCTATGAACTATTTACATGCATTGGACGAGTGTAGGGCGCAAGATGCGACTGACATTTTGTGGGTGGGGAGAGAGCGAGAGAGGGTGGAGGAGTAGCCTTGGCTTGAAGCGCTGGGCATCTTGTTGTTATGACTTGCATAAATGTAATTAGGCCTTTTGCGAACTGTTTGCTCACCATTTATTAATCGTTACTCTCACATTTGGAAATGTTAGTAAGCTAGTTATTCACACATGTATATATCTATATATATTTCCTTAAACATGCTGTGTTGCGTGCTTATTCCTTTACCAGGTACTGCAGGAATTTATACTCATGCCCATCTTTTTGTGAGAAATTGCCCTGGTCACAAATATTTATAAAGTAGTTATAAAGTATAAATAGCGCTCACTTTAAGATTAGGGACTGCAAAAATAATTTACCAATGATGAATACATGGTTTATTAATGTGGGAGTAATGATTAATAAATGGTACACAATTTATAAATGCTTATAAACGTTTTATCACGGACCCTTAAAATAAAGTGTTACTAATGTTTACAAATTTCAAGACAAACTTGATTATTGAATACAAAGACTGCTGTCCACACAGTTGGTATGTGTGTCTGTGGCTTGAAACAGAGAGAGAAGGGGAAGAATACAGAGAGAGAGAGAGAGAGAGAGAGGAGCAGAGAGAGAGAGGCAGAGAGACAAAAAGCCAGAGAGAGAGAGTGAGGAGACTGCATTGGACTTTTAGTGAAGTGGCTTGTGGGAACAGCAGCTGTGGCAACATAATACATTTCAATACTGATCTGGGTTAATAAATAACTCTGTATCAGAACACCTGGCCCAGTCTCCAGCGTGATCGCACACCAATGTCAGACTGCCATCAGCTGATTATTCTGTAACTGTCTGCCACAGCCCCAGCCTCTCTCTAAAGGAATCACATAATACACAACAGATTGGCTGTGTATGAAATGGCACGATATTCCCTATACAGTAAGGAAGCAACCTTTGCCTTTAGGGTGAGTGCTTAGTCCCATCCTGTACTCCCTTTTTTGACTCATCACATACGCTCCTGCTACTGTTTATTATCTGTCACTTTATTCCTAGTTATACTGTATGTACATGTACCTCAATTACCTCGTACCCCTGCACATCAGTACTGGTACTTGTATATAGCCAAGTTACTCATTGTGTATCTATTGTTACTTTAATTATGACATGTTTTACTTTTTACTTTTCTGTTATTTCTCTATCTTTCTCTCTGCATTTTTGGGAAGGGCCCGTAAGTAAGCATGTCACATTTCACTGAAGGGCCCGTAAGTAAGCAGTCCATACCTGTTGTTTGCGAAGCATGTGACAAATACAATTTGATTTGAATTTGTGTTGAAGGGCATGGCACGTTAGTCGGCGAGGGAGATAGATCTGAGAATTCCTTGTTCTCTGGTCAGACAACCAATCCAATACCAAACCATGTATTTTTTTATATGTTTTATTTCACCTTTATTTAACCAGGTAGGCCAGTTGAGAACAAGTTCTCATTTACAACTGCGACCTGGCCAAGATAAAGCAAAGCAGGGCGACATGTGTGTGTCTCCTTTCTGTGAGCAATTTAGAGAGAGAGAGATAGAAATACTGCTGCACTGGCGTGTTCTGTAGTCTAGGATAGTATTACTAGTATATTGGCAGTATCAACAGTTGCCCGTAAACCACATTAGGGATTATAATGACAAATAAGCAATATGTCAGCATAGGTGACATATAACGACAACGGTTAAATGTCTCTATTTTGACATATTCTATTAAGACCATGTTGTTAGGCCTCGCATCGTAATGCGACTTGCTCTGCCTACATTCGCTGGCGCTAACTACAGGGAATCAGCACACCGTGAGCTTCTCGCTGCTGTCATGCAGATTTGAGCTGGGATCCCCAGATGATTTGTGACTGCTTCCCGATCAAAGGCAGTCGGGATGGGATCCGGATCTAATTGCGTGCTCACATATCTGGGTTACACATGAACTATGTACATATCACCACGGTTCACAATGAAACATGCTACCCCATCCCCTCCCCCTCTCTATTCCTCCCTCCATCTCCCTCCCTCCATCTCCTTGCCTTCCTATTTCTCTCTTCCTGTCTATGTGCCTTCCTGATACAATCTCCTGCCTGTCTCTGTCTGTCTGTCTGTCTGTCTGTCTGTCTGTCTGTCTGTCTGTCTGTCTGTCTGTCTGTCTGTCTGTCTGTCTGTCTGTCTGTCTGTCTGTCTGTCTGTCTGTCTGTCTGTCTGTCTGTCTGTCTGTCTGTCTGTCTGTCTGGGTTCAAATGTGTGGCTTGTTGCCCCGTTGGGAAGGTTAGAGACTGGAGGCTTCAATATCATTAAACTAATTTACTAAAAACAACATGCAGGGTTTTCTAATGAGAAATTCTAATTAATATTCTCATTATTTTCTATAATTGCTTGCAGCCAGTGATTACGACGCGGAGGCGACCCTTACTCCAAACCAGCTATAGATTTGAGATAAAGTTAATTCTCAATCTACCTCAAAACAACTTAAGCTATCATAAGTAATTAGAGTGCCCTTTGATGATAAATATTGCCCCTGTCAACTCATTAAAATTAAGACTATATTATTTTCTACACCATTGTGTTCGATATTGGGCTCCTTGTCAAGGCTGACCAGAAAGCCACCATTCAACTGAAATATAAAATAAATTCCGGCCAGCATAACACTGAAGTATTCCTGGAATGTAAAGGGTGTCAATCAAACAGTTAAACTGGAGAAAGTTGTGGTGGGCCAGAGAAAGAAAGAGGAAGTGGTGGTTGGACAGAGATAGAGAGGAAGGGTGCATTACATTGCATGGCATTCCTTGGTTTATTCTGCTGACTGATGGCTGATGTCATCTGATAGCTTCTTCCAGAAAGGGCTCCCCACAAAAAATGGCTGTTCAGGAAATAGGCCGTAGTACTGGTAGAGAACTAGGGACAGCCAGGTGTTACAGAGATGAGGAAGAGATGGACCGATGCAGGAGAAGAGAATAGCAACCAATGACAGATTAATTCAGTGCATAGTTTGGCCTTTTGTGTGCTGGGGAAGCAGATGGGGCCTTGCTCACTTCATCTGGACCTGGAGAAGCCAGAGACACGCTGTTACTACCCACTGGAGGGGCTCCAGGGCTGGGCTCCACTAAGCTGTGAGCTGGGCTATCAGAGCAGACCTCCATGAGATAACCGGCCTAGCCAAGTGATGAGATCAGAGAGAGACAGAGCCATCTCAGATGCAACCCTATTCCCTTTTTAGTGCGGTACTTTTGACCAGGGCCCATAGGACTATTGTCAAAAGTAGGGCATAGGAAATATTGGGATTACATTTTACATTTTAGTAATTTAGCAGATGCTCTTACCCAGAGCGACTTACATACTGACTACACTGGGCATGCGCGTCCGCGTGCGCCATCGCGCGCATGTTGATTTTGTCCATCCATATCAGACACTATCAGGACACGCAGGTTGAAATATCAAAACAAACTCTGAGCTTACTATATTAATATGGGGACATGTCGAAAAACATTAAACATTCATGGCAATTTAGCTAGCTAGCTTGCTGTTGCTAGCTAATTTGTCTTGGGATATAAACATTGGGTTGTTATTTTATCTGAAGTGCACAAGGTCCTCTGCTCTGACAATTAATCCACAGATTAAAGGGTAAACCAAGTTAGTTTCTAGTAATCTCTCCCCCTTCAGTCTTCTTCTTCTTCTTTGGACTTTATATGGCGGTTGGCAACCAACTTTAAGGTGCATTACCACCACCAACTGGACTGGAGTTTGGACCCCAGTTCATCGTTCAATCACCCACGTGCGTATATGCTCCTAAAAACCAATGAGGAGATGGGAGAGGAGGGACTTGCAGCAGGTCAAGCGTCACAAATAGAACCAAGTTGTATTTTAGCACCTAGCTACGCAGGGACTCGTTGACACGTGTGGGCAGTGTGGATGCAATGATTGAATAACATGTATGTGTACATTTATTTTGCAACGCGAGCGGTGTGGTCAGCATTTTACAGTTATTCATCAGCGCACTCATCTTAAGGTAGCTAAGAGAAACAACCACAAATCACAGCTATAGTAAGCAAAGATTCATATTCAATAAGTAGCTAGGAGCAAAGTCAGTGCTAATAAGAAAACTGTTAGTTCCAGAAAGGCAAGGTTTCTTTTACATACGGGGAAGGGGGGGGATGTTGTGGAATTAGTCAAGATACTCTTTGAAGATGCAGCTGGTCTGCTTACCTCTGAAGGTATTGGTGCAATCTCTAATGTTAAGGAAGTCTCCAATTTTAGAATAGCTAATGATGAGCTGCAGAACATATGATTTACTACTTATTTTTAGAAGCTGTCTATTTACCATCACAAACTGATTCTGGCACTAAGACCGCACTCAACAAGCTGTAGAGGGCCATAAGCAAACAAGAAAATGCACATGCACAATTTAAATCCGTTTTACCTCATTTTTACCAGCATGTCACCCGTGCAACTAGAGGCGTATAAACTCTATATCACCTTTACTCCACACACAGAAATGCATACAAGGCCCTCCCTCACCCTCCCTTTGGCAAAGCAGACCATAACTCTATCCTCCTGCTTCCAAGACAAAACTTGAACAGGAAGTAACAGTGACGTGCTCAATACCGAAGTGGTCTGATGAAGTGGATTCTAAGCTACAGGACTGTTTCACAAGCATAGACTGGAATATGTTCCAGGATTTATTTGATAACATTGAGGAGTTTACCACATCAGGTACTAGCTTCATTTATAAGTGCACTGATGACATCGTCGGAATTCATGCATTACAGGCAACATCCGCACTGAGCTAAAGACTAGAGCTGCCACTTTCAAGGAGTAGGACACTAATCCGGACGCTTAAAAGAAATCCCGCTACATCGACGGATGTGGAAGGGCTTGCAAACTATCACGAATTACAAAGGGAAACCTAGCCGCAAGCTGCCCAGCGACACAAGCCTATCAGACGAGCTAAATGCCTTCTATGCTCGCTTTGAAGCAAGCAACGCTGAACCATGCATGAGACCACCGTTTGGTACGGCAACTGCAAGGCCCCTTAAAGAAAATTCAGATGAATTTCACATGTAATCTTATGACAACATGTAAAGGCAACATGTGATAACATGAAACTACAAATGAAAACATGATCTCATGTGAAATAACATGGGGATGCAAAAAAAAAAATCACATATGAAAATGCAATTCCACATGTGAGAATTAGATTTCGAAATGTACAAGTTTTTCACGTGTGAAAGTGCAAATTACATTTTTACATGTGAAAATTTAATTCATATATGAGATGAAAACATGTAATTTTCCTAACATGTGAAAAGGTGGTGTTAACATGTGAACTTTAAATGTAATACATGTGACCATATAGTTCCACATGTGAACTACTGACCTCATGTGTCTCTTTTCTTTTAACATGTAAAACTTTCAGGTAAAAAAACTTTCATGCGATTTTCAAAATCATGTGTTTTTTCTGTGAGGCGCTACAGAAGGTGATGAGTATGGCCCAGTACATCACTGGGGCCCAGCTCCCGGCCATCCAGGACCTCTATACCAGGCAGTGTCAGAGGAAGGCCCCAAATATTGCGAAAGACTCCAGCCACCCAAGCCATAGACTCTTTTCTCTGATACTGCACGGCAAGTGGTACCAGTGTACCAAGTCTGGAACCAACAGGACCCTGAACAGCTTCTACCCCCCCAAGCCATAAGACTGCTCAACAAGACTGCTAAATAGTTAATCAAATGGCTACCCGCTGCTGCTACTGTCTATTATCTATCCTGTTTCCTACTTACTTTAACCCTACCTATATGTACATAGCTACCTCAATTACCTCATACCCCTGCACATCGGCTCGGTACTGGTACTCCCTGTATATAGCCAAGTTATTTTCTACTGCCTATTTATTTATTTTTCCTTTATTTAACTAGGCAAGTCAGTTAAAAACAAATTCTTATTTTCAATGACAGCGTGTTAACAGCCTGTTCAGGGGCAGAACAATACATTTGTACCTTGTCAGCTCAGGGACTTGAACTTGCAACCTTTTGGTTACATTTACATGACATTTTAGTCATTTAGCAGACACTCTTATCCAGAGCGACTTACAGTAGTGAATCCATACATTTCATGCATTTTTTTGTACTGGCCCCCCGTGGGAATCAAAACCACAACCCTGGCATTGCACACACCATGCTGGGGTTGCAAACACCATGCTCTACCAACTGAGCCACAGGGAAGCCAACGCTTACTAGTCCAACACTCTAACCACTAGGCTACCTGCCGCCCCTATATATAGCCATGTTATTTTCTACTGCCTATATATAGCCTTGTTATTTTTACCCGGCATTGTTATTTGTAATTCACTGCGTATGTATTCCTTTTGTCACTATTTCGATTTTTATTCAATTTTTTTATCTGAACTCTGTATTGTTGAAAAAGGGCCCGTAAGTAAGCGTCTCACAGTTAGTCTACACCTGTTGTTTACGATAGCATGTGACAAATACAATGTCATTTGATTTGATTGATTTTAGCATAGTATACTGTATTTGTTAAGGATGGCTTGAAACATGGGTGTGCTGTGCATGGTTGTGGTGGGTGAACTGTTCAAGAACAGTAATATGTGGGTGTTGTATTTGTTGATGTTTGCAGGTATATCACAGCACACTAGATTTCTAGATGTACTCAGAGCAGAGAGGAATGCATAACTTGATTGGATGAGGGTCAAGATGCAAATATATTATTTGTGCTTCCATTATGTTACTCGATACAGTCCTGATACTTGTGCTTTCCTTTGTCCAGGAGAGGCAGCTACATGAATACTGGAATGTTAAACATATTTTACTTTGACTACTGTGATAATTTCTACTAAGGTCAAGCCAGGCTATCTCCTTTCCTTTACCAAGTAGCACAGGAAAACCCTTTTCCCAGAATCCTCTAATACTCTTATATGTTCTACTTTCATTTTTTACCATTTGTGTATTTTCCTATTTATCTCTCTCTGTATGTCTGTTTGTTAGGAGCACAAACTGTTTTGCATTCGCTCACATACACACAGAGCATAAATATTGGATTAAGTAAACAAATCACCGCTGAATGGTATTGAAGGAGCTGCCCTCTGAGCCGGGAGGAATGCCACTGTCGCAGTCTGCTACATTCTGCCTCCGACTCAACAACACATGAAAAAAAGAGTGCAAGAGAGAGAGAAAGAGCAAGAGAAAGAGAGAGAGAGACAGAGCGAGAGAGATGAAAGAGAGAGAGAGAGACGGGGGAATGAAATGGTACTTAATCCGCCCAGAGCGTTATCTAGTAGGTGTTTTGCAAACTCTGCTCTTCAGAAAACTTTTAAATCGGGCCAGGCTTTCATATAGGATGAGGTGAGGTAAACTTTAGCCCAGTAAAGGATGAGGTGAGGTAAACTTTAGCCCAGTAAAGGATGAGGTGAGGTAAACTTTAGCCCAGTAAAGGATGAGGTGAGGTAAATGTTAGCCCAGTAAAGGATGAGGTGAGGTAAGACTTTAGCCCAGTAAAGGATGAGGTGAGGTAAACTTTAGCCCAGTAAAGGATGAGGTGAGGTAAACTTTAGCCCAGTAAAGGATGAGGTGAGGTAAATGTTAGCCCAGTAAAGGATGAGGTGAGGTAAGACTTTAGCCCAGTAAAGGATGAGGTGAGGTAAACTTTAGCCCAGTAAAGGATGAGGTGAGGTAAACGTTAGCCCAGTAAAGGATGAGGTGAGGTAAGACTTTAGCCCAGTAAAGGATGAGGTGAGGTAAATTTTAGCCCAGTAAAGGATGAGGTGAGGTAAACTTTAGCCCAGTAAAGGATGAGGTGAGGTAAGACTTTAGCCCAGTAAAGGATGAGGTGAGGTAAACTTTAGCCCAGTAAAGGATGAGGTGAGGTAAACGTTAGCCCAGTAAAGGATGAGGTGAGGTAAACTTTAGCCCAGTAAAGGATGAGGTGAGGTAAACTTTAGCCCAGTAAAGGGGGTTAGTTTGTGTCCTACTCAACCCTGCACTTAACACCTTAGCCTCCAATCCTGAGTCTTACATGCATTAGGCATATTAGAGTACCTACATTAAAAGCACAGAATTCAAGATTTAGGTTTCCAATATAATCCACAGAGACTGTCACAGTACCAATAAAACTTAACTCTCTGTCTGAGATACTGAGGGAGTAATTTCTTTACGGATGCTGAGGTCTGCGCTGCACCAAAAACAAAGCAAAACATGACAGATCAAACTAGACGTCCTCCTGGAGAAATAACTTCACCTTCATCATTCTGCACCGCAGAGAAGTGTGGATGTAGAACCGCTGCCCTGCAGGAATGACCTTTCTGTGATTCCACGTATCCAGATCTCCCTGCCTGCCCTCCCACTCAATGCCTGCCCCCCCCCCCATCTCCCTGCCTGCCCCCCCACTCAATGCCTGCCCCCCCCATCTCCCTGCCTGCCCTCCCACTCAATGCCTGCCCCCCCCATCTCCCTGCCTGCCCTCCCACTCAATGCCTGCCCCCCCCATCTCCCTGCCTGCCCTCCCACTCAATGCCTGCCCCCCCATCTCCCTGCCTGCCCTCCCACTCAATGCCTGCCCCCCCCCCATCTCCCTGCCTGCCCCATGTCAGAATCAGACACTCTGTTCAGTTGAACAATTAGAAATACAGAGTGGAGGAAGATATAATTACATTGGAAAACAGAATATAGCAGAGCCAGTTTAAACCAAAATAAATAATGAGAATGGATGACTCAGGAACAATTGGATTTGATGTAATTTCACTCACTACAATTAGCACTAAAACTGCAACCCCTAAACCACGTTATACATCCATAGGTATATAGTGACATACATTTTCTGTTGGCATAGTCTTTAGATGTTTTCCTGACTAAATTAGAATAGATTACCTATACCTAATGCTCCAGGCTGTAATAGGAACAAACTCATAGCCCTACCCCCCTGGTATCAGGTGTCCTTCAGTTTAATGATCCAGTATTATGTTGACTGTGTTCCAAATGGCACCCTGTTCCCTTTATTGTGCACTACTTTTGAAGAAGGTGCACTATATAGGGAATAAGGTGCAATTTGGAATACAGAGCGATCTTACTGACTGGCTCCAGGATCGGGTGGCGGTGGCGGTCCTGTTACTGCTCTGTGCCTCGTTCCCCAGAGAAAGGCGTCGGTTGGTTGTTTTATTGGCTCTCAGCGTTGATGTTGGTTGCATCCCAAATGGCACTCTATCCCGTATATACTGCACTATTTTTGACCAGAAGTCCACAACCCTATGGGTCAAAATGTGTGTACTAAATATGGAATAGTGTGAAATTTAGGATGCGGCTGTGGAGAGATGTTTAAGAGGGGAGATTCCCAGCTGATTAATCGAGAGTACGTCCCTCACGCGAGATTAGTCTTCATGTTCCATATTTTCTAATGGTAATGGGAGCAGTCATTTAGGGCCCTGGAGAGGGAGAGGGGGCTATCATTAAGGAGGCAGAATGAGTGTGGTGAGGCCAGGCATGGAGGTTTATTGACCCGAAGTGAGTATTTTGTTGCATGCGTGCATGTGTGTGTGTGTGTGTGTATGTGTGTGTGTGTGTGTGTGTGTGTGTGTGTGTGTGTGTGTGTGTGTGTGTGTGTGTGTGTGTGTGTGTGTGTGTGTGTGTGTGTGTGTGTGTGTGTGTGTGTGTGTGTGTGTGTGTGTGTGTGTGTGTGTGTGTGTGTGTTTATGCTCTTGCCCATATATGTGTCAGACAGGGTGTGAGGCTACAGGCTATAGCTGTACCAGTATGACAGGTCTAGAGAGGGATGTCCTCTCCCGTCTCCCCGCCCGTCGTTAGCAACACCACACACCATCTGGTATACCAGGGCTCGGGCGACACTCAGCATCTCAACCAGGTAATGGCTAAGTCCTTCTGACAACAGTGTGAGACACGCATTAGATCAGAGTAGGGGCCATTCAAAGCAGCTGACTCCCTGTGGTCCTGCATTATAAGAAACGGATGTCAGGGCCAAATGAGATACGCAGTAGGAGGACAATTCTTTCATTATGTTACAAATCTCCACAGACCCTCCACATATTCAACATCTCCTCACATCTCCCAAATGCATTGTGGCAATTCATAACCATGACTGGCTTTCTCTGCATGCAGGCCGTAACCACTTCACTAGCTACTGCAATAAAATGTGTCTGAGAGGGGGTTGAGGTTACAGATACACAGGCTCTCATGATTCCCTACTTCCAGGATCATATTTGCTTTTGGTAAGGAGATGGGGCTGGACACATACCAATGCACAGAGGTTTCTGATTGTACTATGATCGCCTCATGCCTGGTGAATATAACTTACAATTCTATGAGTCTAGGATTAGCTGGGACCATGGAGGCATAGTATGCATCCCAAATGGCACTATATTATCTTTATAGGGCACTACTTTTGATCAGGGCTCAGGTCAAACGTAGTGCACTGTATAGGGAATAGAGTGTCATTTGAGGCACATCCATGAAAACAAACACACCAAGTCCTGCTGTTGGGATTGCCATCAGGAGGAAAGGAGGAAGGGAGGAGGGAGGGACAGAGAGAGAGAGAGAGAGAGAGAGAGAGAGAGAGAGAGAGAGAGAGAGAGAGAGAGAGAGAGAGAGAGGAGCTTAGAGGAGACAGATAAGACCTGGAGTGATTGACTGAGATGGAGGATGGAGAGAAGGAGGGAGGGGCGTAAGGATTGGAGGAATGGGAAGGAGGGGGTATAATGGCCTGGGGGAAGGTCTTAGTGGCCTAGTGATAAGATTTGAGCAGAGCTTTAGTACAGTAAAGTTCATATCGGACCCCTAAGGAGTGTGAGGTGGGGTGGTGAAGGTGTGAGCGGAGCATGGTTAGGGACCAGACTGTCCAGTCCACCCCCATTCAATGTCAACGCAGACCACTCCAAGCCTCCAGCATAGAAGCAAACGAATAGTCAATGCAATCACCCCAAAAACATTGTGTCCATCCATCCGGAAAATATGGTGCTGCCCAATCTCTTTCTGTTTGGCCAAGGAATGCCTTCAGATAGGGGTTATCAGGCGAAGCAGAGATGGGCATGATGTGGCCTTGGTCAGGCCAGAACAGGACTGTGTGGCAAGGTCCTGGGAGAGAGGAGAGAGGAGAGAAGCTAACACTACTAATGATATCTCTAAATTGTATTGGGGAGATGGCTCCGGGGCGAACGCCTGTCGAATGGAATGTTCAAATTTTTGTTAGCGAGTCCTGAGGCGTAGCTGTAGCTCTCTCTCTCTCACTCTCTCTGTCCATGATTGCTTTTCCCTGCTATCTGCTGGCAGCAGCTCTGTTTGTGCAGCGTCTCTGAATGTCAAAAACAGCCTGTTAATTTTATGATCTGTCACACGTCTGCTTTTCGGCAGACAGGCAGGAAGCCGCTGGCTGGATGGCGTCTGGGGCAGAGCCGGACTCCTTATCACACTCCTCACTCCTCTGCTCCTAGTCCACCTTCTGCCTTCTGCCACAGTGGAGTCACGTCACCCGTTCGTCGGTCAGTGCGGGAAGCAGGGCAGAATAGTGGAATTGATCTCTACACACTGTCTGCGTCCCAAATTAAAACCCTATTCCCTCTATAGAGCACTACTTCTGGTCATTGGTCCATTTGGCATGCACACACTATCAGGAACGAGGGGGTAGCTCATAAAGGAATAAGTTAATCCTTTTTGTATCTGTTAGAACAAAGTCAGTGTTTTGCTTGGGGACTGGGGACTCCTATCGGCCTACACCTGATTTAGATGGAGATAGTATAGAAAGTACTTTGTCTCATGTTTTGCTCCTTACTCTATGGTCTATATTACGTCATCATAAATGTCTCCACTTCAATCTGCATCAATCACTTGTTCCTAGTAGTGCTAGAGGTAAAATTGCTATTGTCTTTTAGAGTGATAAAATCCTGTTGAGTGTCTATCCATCTACACATTCACTCTACATTGTGAAGTGAGCACTGCAGGGAGAAAAGAGAGAGGCACTTTCATCAGAGAAATTAGCTCGATTCTACGGGACACTTCCTCCTCCGTCACCAGGCCCTCCTGGGAGACCATTCGTCAGCTGTACTCCTCTGACTGTCCCTGTATGTGTCCATGTGTAAAGGACATCACACTGCTTGCTTAGCGAGTACCACTTCCTCCCGATTCAGCCCGTACTTGGCGCAGACTCGGGACCTCTGCCTCACACGTGACCGCCCTCCTCAAGCGTCTTAACCGGTCGCACTACCTCAAAAGCTCACTAATGAGGCGACGCAAGAGGGACCGTTTATGCTGTAGGAGTACGTTTCACACATCCCCATGTGCTACACATGCGTGCGTGTGGGTGCATGTCTCTCTGTGTGTTCGCAGCATGAAACGCTAACAAAAATTATGATAAAAGCAAAGGGAAAACGAGGCCATGTTTGAGGCAATAACCCGTCTCTGTATGAACAAAGCTGGAGATCCCAGACAGTAGAAGAACAAAGTAAACACTTGAAAGCTAGGGATACTGAAGTTCATGCCACCATTTAAAAAACATGTGTGTGTTTATGTGAGGCTCTTCTGTTCTCCCTGGAACTATTATCCAGAGGAGTTTTAGGATATGCTTGTCCAAGGAAAATCAACTTTCCCTTTTCAAGAAGACTAGGGACATTCTGGTAATGCAAGCACTTTGTGGAAGAACTAGTAATCCTCTAATCATTGGAAGGAGCTTCAACAGTATGACATTGTATCCCTCTGTACCCATCTCCTTCCTCTCAGGCAAATAGAGAACAGGTGAACAGAACAGTATGGAAATCGAAAGCCCATCCACTGAACTTGAGCCACAGCCACAAAACTAAGGGAGGATTTGTCATAAATCAAGACAGTCAATCTCCTCAATTCAAAGCATACCGAGAAGCTGGAATCAAACAATGTCATTCAGGGAAACATGCTGATGACATGCAGAAAGCAATCTGCCCTTAAATAACTTACAGATTTCTTTGAAAGAGGGATAGCAGCAAAGCGCAAGGCAAAACAGAAACCATTCCTTCTGCTGCATGTTAAGAGTTCTGGGTGACTATGATTCATTGGAAACACATTTCTACTGTGAAAACATGGATTGGGGTGTGTCCCAAATTGCACCCTATTTCCTATATAGTGCACTACCTTTTGACAGTCAAAAGTAGTGAACTATACTGAACAACAATATAAACGCCACGCAACAATTTCAAAGATTTTCCTGAGTTACAGTTCGTTTAACGAAATCAGTCAGCTGAAATGAATTCATTAGGCTTAATCTATGGATTTCACGTGGTTTACGGTTGTACTGCCAAATTCTCGACATTTTTAGGAAGCTTATGGTAGAGAAATTAACATTCAATTCTCTAGCAACAGCTCTGGTGGACATTCCTGTAGCCAGCATGCCAATTGCATGCTCCCTCAAAACTTAAGACATCTGTTGCAGTGTGATGTGTGACAAAAACTGCACATTTTAAAGTGGCCTTTAATTGTCCCCAGCACAAGGTGCACCTGTGTAATGAGCATGCTGTTTAATCAGCTTCTTGATATGCTACACCTGTCAGGTGGGTGGATACTCTTGGCAAAGGAGAAATGCTCACTATTATGGATGTAAACACATTTGTGCACAAATATGAGAAAAGAGAAAAGCTTTTTGTGTGTATGGAAAATTTCAGGGATTTTTTATTTCAGATTTATATTTTTGTTTAGCGTATACAGGGCATAGGGTGCCATTTGAGACACAACCAGGTACTGGATTGGAGTCAGAGCAGACAGATCCTCTGATAGTGTGCTGGGCTGTGCTGGGCTGTTCTGGGTTGTGTTGTGGTGAATGACGTTGCGTGACAGATCAGAGCCCTGGCCTCTGTCCTAAATGGCACCCTATTCTCTATGGTCCCTGGTCAAAAGTAGTGCACTGTATAGGGAATAGGGTGCCATTTGGGACGTAGCCCTGGTGTGGGTGATGATTTATTAGACCCGAGTATGCCGGCAAGGCCGCAGCCGCAGTCACCACGACAACAAAGAGGTGGTCGTCAGCAAGCATTCCTAAGGCCTCCGTTCCCTTGGACTGCTAATGGAAGACAGAGAGAGAAGAGAGAGAGAGTGGGGAGGGAGGGAGGAGAGAGAAGGAGAGAGAGAGGGAAGGAAGTAAGGACAAGAGCTCTCCCACTCACACAAGAACTGTGGGAAGAGTGAGCATTCCCACACACTGTTCTCTACGCAGTAGAAACACCCATTACCTTGCCAACTGTTTTGTTGGATGGATTTCTATATTTCAGTTTCCATAAGCATTTACATTGTTGGAGACATTTACAACAGAAGGTGTGACTTAAAATGAGATGAAGTTCTCAATGAAGATGCCACATCCTTTGGGAGTGATTTTATTGAATACATTATGCTACGTGCTATAAAAGCAGTCCAACACATTCCCAACCATATACTTGGTTCACAGTTTAACACACCTCAAAATGCTCTGTAGCTTTTTTAATATCACAGTTACGCATTGAACATGGATGTGTGGTTTACAACCAAATCTGGCATGTTAAATATGCTGCTTGTAACGCACAACACAAACACACACACACCAGTGTCTACTACATAAATCGACATTCCTCGTCTTAAACTGCACCCCCCCAACGATTCCCACCACATACTTATTCACAATAACCCTGACCCTGTAATTAGAGGCATGGAGGCAATAGCCTGGACCACAGGGACAGGGGGTTCCCTTAATCATCCAACCCAGCCTACAGTACCACCCTGGTGGCCTGATTCCCAGCCCACCTGCCCCTAGGCAGAAGAAGGACTGTGTGACCAGCATAACCAGTTGTTTATTTTAAACTGCTCTTCAGGAAGAAGGGTGGCATGATATGTTTTGTGGCGAGCACTTCTTCTGGCATCTGCCCCTCCACCCTCCGTCCTCCATCCTCTATCCTTTCCTCCCTTTGCCCTCTTTAAATATATTTCAGTATCAAAAGTAAATGTAATTTCTAAAATATACTTAAGTATCTGAAGTAAAAGTAAAAGTATGAATCCTTTCAAATTCCTTATACTAAGCAAACTCTGGTTTGCTTAGTTTTTATTTATTTACGGATAGCCAGGCGCACACTCCAACACTCAGACATAATTTACAAACGAAGAATTTGTGTTTAGTGAGTCCGCTAGATCAGATCTTAATAAGTGTGTGAATTGGACCATTGTACTGTCCTGCTAAGCATTCAAAATGTAACAAGTACTTTTGGGTGTCAAGGAAAATGAACAGAGTACATTATTTTCATGAGGAATGTACTGTAGTGGATTAAAAGTAAAAGTTGTTCAAAATATAAATAGTAAAGTAAAGATACCCTCAAAAAAGACTGAAATAGTACTTTATAGTATTTTTACTTAAGTACTTTACACCACTGGGGGGGTAGTATCTAAACTTGTCCAATAAGAATACAGGTTTGAATTTTCTGTAGCGATACATATTGCTACAGTGTGACCTACTGAATACAACCCAGGTGCCCTGCCCCGCCTGTCCAAAATAATACTGAGATGGGAGTGGGTGGAGTGTACACGATTCTATATAGAGTAAATTGAAATGGAGGGACGCTTATAAAAAATATATATCTTCAAAGAGAAAATTACAATAATCTGGCTCCGTTATGCTGTTCATAATAACTTGTTTGACTGCCTAAACCCCTTGGTGGCTACCACTGCTAAGATCAGACCTTAATTCAATAAAACATTTTCCCCTTCTTATGTTGGATTATGATCCATGACGAGCCTTGTGTCTGGATTTTAGGAGAGGAGAGGCGAGGACTGGAGGCATGTTGTTGGGGGTTTCTTTGATTTCCAGGAAATATACTGTGCATAATGAGACTGTTATGCATCTCTGTGTCTCTGACTTCAATAAAGGAAGAGGAAAACAAAGAAGGTAAGAGATAGCCGCAAGCATATCTCCTCTCAGGGTATGACGACTGCAATACTTCACTACCACACACACTGTGCTACTGGTACATACACACCAAATGTGAATTGTTAATACATATCAAAGTTGATTATTTTCCCTCGAAAGCTAATTCAATTCCAAATCAAATCAAATTGTATTGGTCACAAACACATGGTTGGCAGATGTTAATGCGAGTGTAGCGAAATGCTTGTGCTTTAAGTCCGACAGTGCAGTAATATCTAACAAATAATCTAACAAATTCACAACGACTACCTAATACACACAATGTAAGGGGATGGAATAAGAATATGTACATATTTACATTTTAGTCATTTAGCAGACGCTCTTATCCAGAGCGACTTCCAGTAGTGAATGCATACATTTCATGCATTTAAAAAAATAAAAATAATTTGTACTGGCCCCCCGTGGGAATCGAACCCACAACCCTGGCATTGCACACACCATGCTGGCATTACAAACACCATGACCTACCAACTGAGCCACAGGGAAGGCATATAGATATACTGATGTGCGATGGCCATGCGGCATAAGCAAGATGCAATAGATGGTATAAAATACAGTACATACATATGAGATGAGTAATGTAGGATATGCAAACATTATTAACGTGGCATTATTTAAAGTGACTAGCGATACCATTATTAAATCAATTTATTAAAGTGGGTAGCGATTTGAGTCTGTATGTTGGCAGCAGCCTCTCTATGTTAGGGATGGCTGTTTAACAGTCTGATGGCCTTGAGATAGAAGCTGTTTTTCATTCTCTCGGTCCCAGCTTTGTTGCACCTGTACTGACCTCGCCTTCTGGATGATAGCGGGGTGAACAGGCAGTGGCTCGGGTGGTTGTTGTCCTTTATGATCTTTTTGGCCTTCGTGTGACATTGGGTGCTGTAGGTGTCCTGGAGGGCAGGTAGTTTGCCCCCGGTGATGCGTTGTGCAGACCGCACCACCCTCTGGAGAGCCTTGCGGTTGTGGGTGGTGCAGTTGCCGTACCAGGTGGTGATACAGACCGACAGGATGCTCTTGATTGTGCATCTGTAGAAGTTTGTGAAGGTTTTAGGTGACAAGCCAAATTTCTTCAGCCTCCTGAGGTTGAAGAGGCGCTGTTGCTTTTTCTTCACCACGCTGTCTGTGTGGGTGGACCATTTCAGTTTGTCCATGATGTGTACGCGAGGAACTTAAAACTTTCCACCTTCTCCACTCCTGTCCCATCGATGTGGATAAGGGGTGCTCCCTCAGCTATTTCCTGAAGTCCATGATCATCTCCTTTATTTTGTTGACGTTGAGTGAGAGGTTATTTTCCTGACACCACACTCCGAGGGCCCTCACCTCCTCCCTGTAGGCTGTCTAGTCATTGTTGGTAATCAAGCCTACCACTGTACTGTCGTCTGCAAACTTGAAGATTGAGTTGGAGGCATCCATGACCATGCAGTCATGGGTGAAGAGGGAGTACAGGAGAGGGCTGAGAACGCACCCTTGTGGGGCCCCAGTGTTGAGGATCAGTGGGGTGGAGATGTTGTTTCCTACCTTCACCACCTGGGGGGCGGCCAGTCAGAAAATCCAGGACCCAGTTGCACAGGATGGGGTCGAGACCCAGGGTCTCAAGCTTAATGATGAGTTTGGAGGGTACTATGGTGTTGAATGCTGAGCTGTAGTCAATGAATAGCATTCTTACATAGCTATTCCTCTTGTCCAGATGGGATAGGGCAGTGTGCAGTGTGATGACGATTTCATCGTCTGTGGACCTATTGGGGCTGTAAAACATTGGAGTGGGTCTAGTGTATCAGGTAGGGTGGAGGTGATATGATCCTTGACTAGTCTTTCAATGCACTTCACTATGACAGAAGTGAGTGCTATGGGGTGAAAGTCATTTAGTTCAGTTACCTTAGCTTTCTTGGGAACAGGAACAATGGTGGCCATCTTGAAGCATGTGGGAACAGCAGACTGGGGTAGGGATTGATTGAATATGTCAGTAAACACACCAACCAGCTGGTCTGCGCATACTCTGAGGATGCAGCTAGGGATGCAGTTTGGGCCGGCAGCCTTGCGAGGGTTAACACGTTTAAATGTTTTACTCACGTCAGCCATGTTGAAGGAGAGCCCACAGTCGTTGGTAGCGGGCCGTGTCGGTGGCACTGTATTGTCCTCAAAGAAAGCAAAGAAGTTTGTCTGGGAGTGAGATGTCTCGTGTTTGAGCCGCTGAATTGCGACTCTACTTTGTCTCTATACTGATGCTTTGCTTGTTTGATTGCCTTGCGGAGGGAATAGCTTCAATGTTTGTATTCGGTCATGTTTCCAGTCGCCTTGCCATGATTAAATGCGGTGGTTCGAGGTTTCTGGTTAGGGAAGGTTTTATTAGTCACAGTGGGACAACATCTCCAATGCACTTCCTAATAAACTCACTCACCGAGTCAGCATATACATCAATGTTATTGTCTGAGGCTACCCGGAACATATCCCAGTCCACGTGATAGAAGCAATCTTGAAGCGTGGAATCCGATTGGTCAGACCAGCGTTGGATAGACCTAAGCACGGGCATGACCTGTTTTAGTTTCTGCCTATAGGAGGGGAGCAACAAGATGGAGTCATGATCAGATTTGCCGATAGGAGGGCGGGGTAGGGCCTTGTATGCATCGTGGAAGTTAGAGTAGCAGTGGTCCAATGTTTTGCTCTAGCGGGTACTACAGTCAATGTGCTGGTATAATTTAGGCAAACTTGTTCTCAAATTAGCTTTGTTAAAATCCCCAGCTACAATAAATGCAGTCTCAGGATATGTGGTTTCAAGTTTACATAGAGTCCAGTGAAGTTCTTTCAGGGCCGTCGAGGTGTCTGCTTGGGGGGGATATACACGGTTGTGACTATAATCAAAGATAATTATCTTTGAAGATAACACGGTTGTCGTTTGATCACTCTTATATCCAATAGTTCTTCCCGGCTGTATGTAATAAGACTTAAGATTTTCTGGGCTAACAATGTAAGAAATAATACATTAATAAAAAATGAATTACTGCATAGTTTCCTAAGGACCCGAAGTCTTGAGTGTACTATACAAAGCTGAGATTTAAATTGAAGTGTAGAAATAAAGGTGAACTCAATCATTGACACAGCCATGGTGGTGTAGCAGGAAGATCAGAATCCTGTGAGCCAACAACTTGTAAGTTCAAATCGCAGGTGAGGATATGTTGAGTAATAATTACTGTGGAAATATACAATAACATTGAGTGTCAAATATGCAAGTTGAAAATACTGTGTCTATTTTATGATGTTTAAAGCATCATGTGAAAATTTGAATCCACATTTGAAATGTTATGTGATCGCGTGAAAATCTTCATGTGAAGTGTTACAAAACCACATGGTTTCACATGATTTCGCATGTGAAAGGTTATGTGATCACTTGTGAAAATCCACATGTGAAACTTAATGTGAAATATCATCACATCGGAAGTGCGGCACAACTGCGGTCCCTGATGAAGCATTTCCGCCCCCTCTCCCGCCGCTGAATAGCCCAGCTGGAGGGTTTTGAGCCTTATTTGCATATTTCCCAAGGTGGCTTTCGAGTGACTTTTAGAGTGACCAGTATCACTCTTGACTGTGTTTGCGAGTGACAGAGACATAGTTATTTGCATTCATTTATTTTTAGTACTTCGGCCGTCACCAAGTGAGATCCTAAGTGAATATGTTTTCATTAAAATAAAATGTATTATAGGCAATACATATTTGATAGCGCTTTCGTTTGCGGGCCTAGTTTTAGCCTAATACTGTGGCCTGAAACGTATGGTTTTCAGAAGGCTATTCCATGCAAGAAATTGCCAAGAAACTGAAGATCTTGTACAACGCTGTGCACTACTCCCTTCACAGAACAGCGCAAACTGGCTCTAACCAGAATAGAAAGAGGATTGGGAGGCCCCGGTGCACAACTGAGCAAGAGGACAAGCACATTAGAGTGTCTAATTTGAGAAACAGACGCCTCACAAGTTCTCAACTGGCAGCTTCATTAAATAGTACCCGCAAAACACCAGTCTCAATGTCAATAGTGAAGAGGCGACTCCGGGATGCTGGCCTTCAAGGCAGAGTTCCAAAGAAATAGCCATATGTCAGACTAGCCAATAAAATTAAAAGATTAAGATGGGCAAAAGAACACACACTGAACAGAGGAACTCTGCCTAGAAGGCCAGCATACCGGAGTCGCCTCTTCACTCTTGACACAATTTCTCGCATGGAAAAGCCTTCATTTCTCAGAACAAGAATAGACTGACGAATTTCAGAAGAAAGTGCTTTGTTTCTGGCAATTTTGAGCCTGTAATCGAACCCACAAATGCAGATGCTCCAGACACTCAACTAGTCTAAGGAAGGCCATTTTTATTGCTTCTTTAATCAGAACAACAGTTTTCAGCTGTGCTAACATATTTGCAAAAGGGTTTTCTAATGATCAATTAGCCTTTTAAAATTATAAACTTGGATTAGCTAACACAATGTGCCATTGGAACACAGGAGTGAAGGTTGCTGATAATGGGCCTCTGTACGCCTTTGTAGATATTCCATCAAAAATCTGCTGTTTCCAGCTACAATAGTCATTTACAACATTAACAATGTCGACACTGTGTTTCTGATCAATTTTATGTTATTTTAATGGACAACAAAATTAGCTTTTCTTTCAAAAAACAACAAAATGCCTAAGTGACCCCAAACTTTTTTGTATGTTTGTGGGGGGAAAACTTACTATTGTCTCCCTATAAACTGGTCAGGATCCCGCTATGCTGCCTACTGTATGTTGTCCTTACTGTGCGTGCTAACCCAGTACCCCAAAATCACTCTTTCTCCCACTTGTATAGGAGGACCACTGTAGCTGTTCCTGAAAAAAGTGTTTTCTTTGCATTAATCCCTAATTATAGCTTGACAGTTGCTCTTGATTCCATTAGAGAACTAGCAAATGAAGTAGAAAGAATGGGTTATTTATTTATAACTATTATCTAGTTGTCTAATTATCCGATTCCTGCTATAGCGTTGATCCTTACAGAATGCTGACACCACCATACGAAGCATCAGGGAGGTTTTTTGTTTTGTTGGTGACGTTGGGTCTGGGTGCCGCCACCGATGGAACCGGGTGTACCACAGCTGGCTCGTTGGGCTTTCATGCCTTAGCTGGTTCAAGAGGTTTTCTTGGTTGGCAGGCTCCCATCCCACATCATTCCTCAGCTGGTTCATCAGGCTTCCATGCCTCAGCTGGCTGGCCAAGCTCCCACTCCTCAGTGGGATCGTCAGGCTTTCACGCCTCAGCCAGATTGTCAGGCTCCCATGCCTCAGCCGGCTCATCAGGCTCCCATGCCTCAGCCGGCTCACCAGGCTCCCACGCCGCTGCCGGCTCGTCGGGTTTCTACGCCCCAGCCAGCTTGTCCAGCGCCCATCTATCTGCGGGCCTGTTGGGCTCGTCCAGGTGGGACGCCGCAAGGTGGTGGGGGGGTAGAAACCTCTCTCTCTCTGGCACTCGAGGGTGCCAAGCTGCCCTTCATTACGCACACCTGCTACCATCATTACGCGCATCAGCGCTCACTGGACTCACCTGGACTCCTTCATCTTGTTGATTGACATCCCTATTTCTGTCTGCTCCTCAGCTTGTTCCCTGTGTCAGCATTAATGTCGTTATGTGTTCATGTCCAGATGCTGTCCTGTCCTATGTCCGTTGCTAATGAAATGTTCTCCCTGTATCTGCTTCTCGTCTACCAGCGTTGATCCTTACAACTACAAGCTTGGCATACCTGTATTTTGGGAGTTTCTCCCATTCTTCTCTGCAGATCCTCTCAGGCTTTGTCAGGTTGGATCGGGAGCATCGCTGCAGAGCTATTTTCAGTTCTCTCCAGAGATGTTCGATCAGGTTCAAGTCTGGGCTCTGGCTGCTCCACTCAAGGACATTCAGATACTTGTCCCGAAGCCAGTCCTGCGTTGTCTTGGCTGTGTGCTTGGGGTCGTTGTCCTGTTGGAAGGTTAACCTTCACCCCATTCTGAGGTTCTGAGCGCTCTGGAGCAGGTTTTCATCAAGGATCTCTCTCTACTTTTCTCCATTCATCTTTCCCTCAATCCTGACAAGTCTCCCAGTCCCTGCCGCTGAAAACATCCCCACATCATGATACTGCCACCACCATGCTTCACTGTAAGGATGGTGCCAGGTTTCTTCCAGACATGATGCTTGGCATTCAGGCCAAAGAGTTCAATCTTGGTTTCATCAGGCAGAGAATCTTGTTTCTTATGTCCTTTAGGTGCCTTTTGGCAAACTCCAAGCAGGCTGTCATATGCCTTTTACTAAGAAGTGGCTTCTATCTGGCCACTTCTATCTGGCCACTCTACCATAAAGGACTGATAGGTGGAGTGCTGCAGAGATGGTTGTCCTTCTGGAAGGTTCTCCCATCTCCACAGAGGAACTCTGGAGCTCTGTCAAAGTGACTATCGGGTTCTTGGTCACTTCCCTGACCAAGGCCATTCTTCCCCGATTGGTTTTTGCTCTGACATGCAGTGTCAACTGTGGGACATCATATAGACAGGTGTGTGCCTTTCCAAATCATGTCCAATCAATTGAATTTACCATAAGTGAACTCCAATCAAGTTCTAGAAACATCTCAAGGATGATCAATGGAAACAGGATGCAGCTGAGCTCAATTTCGAGTCTAATAGCAAACGAGCTGAGTACTTATGTAAATAAGGTATTTATTATTATATGTTTTTGTAAACATTTTTAAAAACCTGTTTTCTCTTTTTCATTATCGGGTATTGTGTGTAGATTGATGAGGAAAACATTTCATTTAATCAATTTTAGTATAAGGCTGTAACGTAACAAAATGTGAAAAAAGGGAAGGGGTCTGAATACTTTCCGAATGCAAAGTAGATTCAGTGTTATAGGCAAATAATTCTTCCAAATTGAACCCCAAAATTTCATGGATAAGGAGAACAACAGATCTTTTAACATTACGGCTCGGCTGGAAAACAGACAGTCCCTCCCAGAGATTTTTGAATAAGGTCTCTTATCTTCTTAGTTGTGGCCAAAGGGATGTCTGGGTCCAAGCTGAAAGAGACGGGTCAAGAAGTCAGGTCGTCAGGAAGTCATTGTGTCGCTTCTTTAATATTCAGAGGTTGACTTTGCTTGGGAAGTAATCTAATTCTGTCGCTATCAATTGATTAAGCTATTCCCTTTCTGTACAAAATAAGATGTTTAAACCCAGACAGCTTTTTGGGAAACACTTGTTAAAGCTTACTTTTTTTCTGCATCGGTAGGCCTAACTTTTGAAGGTACTCAGATTCCTAATGACATTGCAGATTTTATTATTTGCAAACGGGGACAGTTTCTTTGCAAACAAACACACTGATTTGGCTTTGGAGAAATATGATATGACCACATAGGCCTATCTCTCTGTCCGTTCTTAGCCTGTAATTTGTGTAATTTGTGTGGTATTAAAAAAAGATTACTCTAATAAGTAAAACTACGTAGAATTGCATGAAATGTTTATAAAAGGCAAGTTTTTCTTGGACCTGCACATACAATGATAGATTAATGCAATGCTTTTACTATAAAGGAGATCTTTCCACGCCTACTCTTGTCCAAGGTGGTCTGCGAAGCCACAGCCATCTGTCCGAGAAGTGATGGTAAACAGTAGACATGTTCTCTGCTATCCACTTCGTTTTAATTATTATTTTGGGTAAAGGGGAGGGTCACTTGTTTTTTTTTTTAAGCATTCAATTAGGGTTTAGGTAAAATATATTTTGCTGAAGGGAGGGCCATCCATTTTCATTTCAGAGGTCAAATTTTCTCAATGTAACCCTTATTATAAATAATGTTCACTCCCTTATGTACAAAAAAGAATACCATTAATACAATGCAATTCTAAAGAATAGAGTAATGACTTGCATTGCTAAATTAAATTACACAGCTGTTTATACATATGATAATAACCAAATGTAGCCTATTAATAGCTGAATATAGAGAAAGCATGCCAACCTATAAGCCCTGCATGACCCCAATACATTTAAAAACGATACAATGTCTGGGCCAGTAGAAATTCTGTTTGAGCCAGTGGATTTTGATCAACATTTTTGTAACTTTTGTAGAGTTGGGTATATTTGGCACCTTGTTCTAAGTAAATGAAATTCTAATCTCCTTTTTTCTTTCCCAGCCTTTTTTAATAGCAGCTTTAGAAGCCATTCAACACAGCTCTTCATGATTTCATATGTTCTTTATCTTCATATTTATCACACTACATTCGCAGCCTAAATGAATTTTGGAACATAGAGATTTCAGAAGAATAGTCTATGAAATGAGATACCTACTGTTGGCATATGATCAATGTAATAGAGTGCAATATCGTAACACACATGTTTTTCCCAGTACAGTGTGTATGTTTTGGCGGGTCCGCAGCTATTTTTTGGGCTTCAGGCACAGCATTATGGTCAATGATATCATGTATCATGTTTGTATGGTATATGCACTCATTATAGAACCCATTTATAACCTTCTTGCGCATACATGTGTGTGTGTGTGTGTGAGGGTGTGAGACCATGTGGGCCAGCATGCATGTTTATGTGCCTGTTGTCTTGCATGTATGAGTGAGTGAACGTGTACAATATGGCTTATTTTCTGGCATATCGTCCAATCTTTATGAATCTTAACTATTCCCAAAGCCATGCAAAAATTACAATATCAAGTCTTCTCAATATCAACTTGAATATCAACTGCAATAATTGCCACAGCTGTATGCATGCATCATTGATTACAGATATCCACAAGAGAGAAGAAGAGGATTTGTTTTTGCTGCATTGCTAATTGAAGTATAGCTTTTTGGGAGAAGGGAAACAGAGGAACTCTAATGACAATCAAGGAAGTGGAATTAGACACACTGCTACCAGGTGCTAAGCCAAGTACCAGCTACATGATCAGGGAGATGGAGACAAGGATCCTATATTAATAAGCTAGCACTCTTTACTATAATAGTGTAGTACAAAATGAGCACTACTACCCATACACTGTCTTAATGAGATATCTTTACCCACTCTCCTTCCCAACAAATGACCGCCTCTTATTAAACTGGCCAATTGTAGTCACTCTCACTCACAACGCTCATGTTCGGATAAAGTTTGGTTGCAGAGGACTGTTTGATAGCTGTGAACCAAGAGGTTATGAGTTCAATCGAGGAGGAAGAGGAGTGATCAGGAAGACCTATTTCAGATCTAAAGATCATTTTTAATGTTTCCACAAGATGACCACAGCAGCAGGTTTATTTCTAGGTTATACAAGGAAGCATAAAATAGGTAGAAATATCTATACATTTTTGAAACCTTTAAACCTGTGCTCAAACCTACAGTTTGGTGGTGTCAAACAAGAAGGGCTGGTTTCCTGGACACAGAGAATTTCCATTGAAAGCACTCTTTTAATCAAAGTCTTAATCTGTCTCTGGGAAAGCAGCCCGTCGAGTTTAACATAGGGAAGGGACAATATCACTCATGACAACAGTTTCGTTCACCTAATGATATTATTTCTGTCCAAACTTTGAAATTATGTGAGATAATGATGGGATGACAAAAGTTTTTGTGTGAATATCTTCTGACCAGATCAATCTAACGATTCACTAAGCCAAGGTATCTCAGAATCACCAGACATATTAACACGTGCCCTTTACGGAAGACACTCAAACAGCCTTATCAACACCTTCACGTCAGAACACCCTGTTTGCATCCCAAATGGCACCCTATTCCCCATGTAGTGCACTACTTTTGACCAGGGCTCATAGAACTCTGGACAAAAGTAGTGCACTACACAGGGTATAAAGTGCCATTTGGGAAACAGCCCCTGACATCTGGCTGCTAAGGCCACTCTTTGCTCATTGGTCTGCGCCAGCATATGTATCTGTCCAGCGGTACAGCAAAACCAATTGGATGATGGACTGCTTGACCTTTTTAGAGTTTGATGAGCTGCCTTATCACTTTAAGGGCAGAGGGGAGGATTTAGTGCGAGATGGTGGTTGCAAGGGGAGGGGTTCGGGGCAGAACTGGATTCAAATAGTATTTGTTTTCCTTAAAAAATCTTCTGTTTAATTTGAATTAAAGAAAATTGTACCTACACACTGAAGATGTCTGTAAAGCTGAAATGTCTCTGTACGCTATCCCTGATGCAGTAAAACATCCAAAACATTGAATAATGAAGTAAGCTTTATGCAACATATTTCTGAGGGCAAACCCATTACACCTCTTTGTTTGTCTGAATTTGTTGGTTTTGCGCACCAGCCAAGCTTCTGGGAGAGCGCCATGGTTCTCTTCTGATTGTTTAATTGAGCCTACCTTGAGTATCTGATGGACATAGTATTCCCTTTAGGATCTATTCAACTGGTTTAATTGCGCCATGCAAACTCAATCAAGCACAGCTTCCGTGTTTAACAAATACTATTTGAACCCAGGTCTGGTCGGTGGTTGTGGTTGGGTTGAGCCGATGGGATCAGCTGAGAAAGAGAATTGTCTATCTATCTGACTCTGAGAAGAGAAAACCCGGGGTTGTAATGACAGTCCTGATAGACATCAGCAGGAATCGAGTTACAGCTGGGAACAGGGTAAAGAGGACAGCAAGAGACACGTGAGTCAAAATAGAAAACGGAGAAAGAAAAATCATGTCAAGCATGTCTGACTCTCTCTTTCTCTCTCTCTCTCGGACTCTTTCTCTTCATGCGACAAAACTATTAGAGGGCTGTATTGAATTTTCAAAACAACATCTAAGATACACTGCGGTAACTTATCTCATGCTGTTTTGTAGGATTGTGTTTGTTGGAGTACTAGCAGTGTGACCGTGACAGCAGCAGCTGGAACATGAGATCCTCTCACCTCCCCTGTGGACAAACAGGCAGCAGGGATGAAAGACAAGCCTCTGTGTGGAACAAGACAGGGACTCTCCCTCGTACTACTTCTCTCTGTGTTGCTCTGTCTCTGGATTCAGGTGATTCTTATCTAATGTCAGAACGGGTCTCCCAAGACAGAAAAAAAAGGGAAACGTGAGGTGAAAAAGGTGAATGGTGAGAACGTTGACAGTTCTGGAAGGTTTCCATTGTGTTCATGTCCACATAAATACACAGGAGAGTGTGTTGGTTTTTTCTTGGTATATTGTATATGGGAGAAGATATGGTGTTTTCAGCAACTGTTGTCTGTGCAATGTCCTTTGATGAGGTTTGACATTTTCAAAGCAATGTATAAGACATAAATAACTTATGTGAGTCCCACTCAAGAATGACTCAAAATAATGCTACTGTATCTGTTTGTTTGTTTTAATAAGAAAATATTGTTTTGGGCCATGTTTGCATAATTATGAATATGCAAGATTCTGTGTTTCCTCTGAGAATGCTCATAGAGTATCATAGACGCTGGTAGAGAGTACATGAATACACAGATGGCTGGAAATAACCCTATTTGCGCTCGGCAAGATTACCATGTTGAACCCATGGGACGTCATTAAGGAGCAGCTCTTTGCTATCTCTAAATCTCTAATTAACATAACGCAATGCTGATAACTTATTTGAGCATTTAACCCAGATCTATAGTCTAGATCGCAGACACAAGCGCCATACAAGCTAGGCCGGCCGGGTTACTGTATAAGCGCTTTATGAAAACTGTAACTGCGGATGTAAAAAGGGCTTTTTGAAGTACATTTAATTTGATTGACAAAGCTGCATAAACAATTACATGTTTAGTGTTGAAGTGTTATATCCTCTCTGGACAATGGTGTAGGTGTCAAATCTCCTTTTATGTACTGTACTGTACTGTACTGTACTGTACTGTACTGTACTGTACTGTACTACCACACTACTGGGGATGAATGTAGTTACTGTATAGATCCGGTTCCTGTTAGTGGTGAGATGTCGGCGGGTTAAAGAAGGCTGAGAAGAGGTCTGTGGGATTTGAATGGCAGGAGGAAATGACAGGAATGGGTATGCAGGATGTGTGGAGTCCCAGGTCTCCTTTGTAAAGAACCAACTGCAGCAGCAGGATACAGTGTTTTCCACAGCAGCTTTCACACAGGCTTCACAGCGACAGGCGTTTTGCATGAGAGGACTGGTGTGAAGAAAGACGTTGGCAATTCAATGGCAGGAATTCACCTCTGTTTACAATGCTCTCGCATACTTAGAGAGAGAGGAATGGAGCGAGGGAGAGAGAGAAAGACGGGAAAGAGCGAGAGAGAGAGAGAGAGAGAGAGAGAGAGAGAGAGAGAGAGAGAGAGAGAGAGAGAGAGAGAGAGAGAGAGAGAGAGCAGCATTGCCGTGCCGAGAGACGTTTGAGCATTATTTACCGTTCTGTAACGGTAGATTGCCAAACCAAATGTGTGTGTTTGTGATAAGGCATTGAGTCTTTCATCTGAAGCAGAAAACTATAAACGGTAGATCTATCAGGGCACCCGTTTCTGTGAGCGTAGGAAGCAGTTGCTGCATGTACAAAGGAAAAGCAATTTTTTCATCCAAAACAACCAAAACAACATGCCTCTTCTCATTCACTTCATGTTAATTACTCTTACAGTCAGTGTCTTTTGCTAACGGAATTTTGTTGGGAGACTCAGTCATGTTAATTTGCATTCTTTTGAAAAATGCATGAATTAATTTAAGGGAACAGGTGGGGATTCGTCTTCACTTATTGCACACTAAAGACTTGCCTTGAGTCGTTACATCGCCAGACACTGTTTAGTTTCACTATTGGGAAGCAACGGGTGAAACACTAACACAGATGCCAGCCCTGCTTATCAGGGTGCTGTCTCATCTTTCAAAACTGAGATCTCTTGCCAAGAATCCAAGACATGGGAAAACATAACAGCTTGATTTCATGGGTTATTAACTTTGTGTCATGCAGAACCCTACAATATGTGTGTCTGCTAAGTCATCTATATCTAATGATAGCCAGCCAATACAGGAGGAGTTCCTCAGGCATGTATCATGTTACCAGTGCTATTTATTTCATATGCACATGATTGTCGGAATTATTCAGCAAATTGTCTCAATCATCAAATTGTAGTCAGTCTTACTCCGCTTAACTGTCCATTTCAAAACAGAATTCCCATCAGTCGCACAACAAAAACCCTTCACACCAACACTGATACAACACTGACACAACAACTCTAAAAGTGAAAATCCATAGGTAAAAATCCATATGGTTCTCCAGTCCCTGCTACACATAGAATATGCCCTCGGTAAGACTAACAAGACACCTAATGAAAATAATCTTTGGAGGTCAGTGTGCCATATAAGACACCCGGCCGGAGTAACGGAGTGCAGCAGAACACGGTTTCATAATGAAGACGCAGAGGTCAAGTTGCTCAGCACACAGTAATAACCTCTAGGTCTGGGCTGCGGAGGATATCTAATTCTCTGCCCATACTACTTGGTCTTACTTCCTCCAGTCAGACCCGTCCGCAAAGAAAGGAGGTCTGAATACGGATTTCTGCTTTTCTATAAGGAAGGAAGTCATTGCACAAAGCATGACTAAACTGAAATAGTCCTGTTCATTCAGAGTTAAATTAATTCAGTGCTACAGGCATCATGAAGTTCAGTGCACAACAATGATTAAAGCGACCTAACATATGCTTCATTACGAAGAAATGTTGCACCGTATGCTAGTGAATGGGAATTACTGACACAAATGTTCTCATTTTGGTTCCCTATTGTTGTATCCTAATAAAACACAGGCATAATGTGTCGCGGCCTCCTGCTGTTTCAATGCAAGCGAGCCTTAGCCCCTGACATGCATACGGTAACAGCTGGTCAGAAACGACTTCCGCAGAAGTAAATTACAAATGGAAAACCGCTTTCATGCTACGCGAGGAGGAGAAAAAGCTGGAGGCCGGTTTTAACAGTACTTTAAGAGATAGGACTCTTCACTGGAGCAGTCTAGAGGTCATGTAGCTAGGTCTAAAACACTGTTTAATGTCTTCCAGGTGATGCTGATTCTTGGACCTAGCCTGACTGGGCTGCGTCTGAAATGGCACCCAATTGCCTATGTAGGATCCCTATGGGCCCTGGTTAAAAGTAGGGCACTACATAAGGAATAGGGTGCCATTCTGGATGTACATGGGCCTAGCCTGAGGTATCTCACAGGCTTCAGTGCTGTTCTTGGTCCAGAATAGATCTGGTGGTCAGCCAGATGGAGGGTGGTGGAGAGAGTCAGATGGAGAAGGAGAATGAAGGAGAGGAGGTGAATGTGATAAATGGGTTTGGTGGAAGTCGGAGGCATGGAGTGAGCACTCAATCTCTTGCCAGGATTTTTTTCTTCTGTCAAAGCAGATCTCGTGGACATATCTCTTCCTTTGATTTGAGTTAACTGTGCAGCTTGAGTGAGGTGAAAAGGCTGTGAACTCTTAAGCAACCTTATGATCATTGGCGCTAAGTTAACTATTATTCATGTGACTGGTTAACAGACACCAAGACTAAGCAGCTGAGATGTCACTCATTGGCTATGCCAGCCAGGTAGAATTCATTTAAACATGGCCTTTGGAAAGGATCTTAAAAGACTTACAAAGAACCTTTCATTAAAATGCTGATCCAGTCAGAAATGTGACTCAGAAAAACACAAACTTGCCAAGGAAAGAAAAGTCTGCCTTGCCTTGTCAGGAATATACATTGATATACCAAAAGAAAAGGGCAGAGAAGTGCCATCTCTCTCTCTCTCTCTCTCTCTCTGTTGTAATTGTTCTACACCGCAAGCTTCATCAGCAGTTTCTCTCCATTTGAAAACAGACATGGGATTATGCAAGAAAGGCAACATCCACAGGCCGTGTCCCAAATGACACCCTATTCCCTATATAGTGCACTCCTTTTGATCAGAGGGTTCTGGTCAAAATGTGTGCACTACTGTATATAAGAAATAGGGTGCCATTTGGGACACACAGACAAGTATCTAGGTAACACACCAACAACCCCCTCTACTGCCTCTCTGTTGTCTTCATAGCTGCTGATTCCGGGAAACTGTGAAGGCAAGGCTGAAAACCCCAACTCAACAGTCAAATCAACTGTCAGACAGGCAGAACAGCAAAGTACAGTCAGCATACAGAGAACATAACATGGTGGGTTGGCATCAAGGTCAAAGGAAAGAGAACTTCTAACTGCATATATCTGCTTTTACGTTCCTAAAAGCCGATTTATGCTTGATCCGGTAATGCGGTCCAGAGGCTCCGTACGGAGGGTGTGACGCAATTGTGGAACATCCGGAGGCTTGCGGATGCCAAATCAAGCTCTCTGCGGTGATGACATGCGCCTCCCATGTTTTTTAACAATGTGGAGGGCTCCGCATAGCTCTGTATAGCTCCGCATTGACATGATTGGTTGACGTTAGGTGGGGGCAGTACATCCTGTATAAACACAAACTCAACTTCCTTGACAACAAACTTGGAGAACTTTGACGAAAAGCTATTAGAAAAAAGTTCACAAATAAAATACATCTTTATGATACCTTGTGTATGGATTCCAAAGACACAAATTAGTTTGAACTCCTGGAAAGAGATCAGTGAGGTAATGGTGATAAATGGGATAAAGAAAGCCGCATTGGCTCACATTCAACAAATCTGATATAACAAAGTGGATATTTGTCAAATCCGTCATGATATATGTATTGTAAAAGGCCAATAATGTGGTTACTAAAATCTGATTTGGTATATACTAAACAAAAATATAAACGCAATATGTAAAGGGTTGGTGCCATGTTTCATGTGTTCCATACGCACAAAAAGCCTATTTCTCTCAAATGTTGTGCACAAATTAGTTTACGTCCCTGTTAGTGAGCCTTTTATCTTTTGTCAAGATAATCCATCCACCTGACAGATGTAACATATCAAGAAGCTGATTAAACAGCATGATCATTACACAGGTGATCCTTGAGCAGGGGAAAATAAAAGTCCTAAAATGTGCAGTTTTGTCAAACAACACAATGCCACAGATGTCTCAAGTTTTGAATGTACAATTGGCCTGCTGACTGCAGGAATGTCTAGCAGAGCGGTTGCCAGAGAATTGAATGTTCATTTATCTACCATAAGCTGCCTCCAACGTCTGTCAGAAAATTAGCCAGTACGTCTAACTGACCTCACAACCGCAGACCACGTGTAACCACGCCAGCCCAGGAGCTCCACATCAGGCTTCTTTAGTTGCGGGATTGTCTGAGGAGGTGGGTGCTGAGGAGTATTTTTGTTTGTAATAAAGCCCTTTTGTGGGGAAAAACACATTCGGATTGGCTGGGCCTGGCTATCCAGTAGGTGGCTGTGCCCCTGCCCAGTCATATGAAATCCATAGATTAGCGCCAAATACATTGATTTCAATTGACTGATTTCTTTCTATGAACTGTAACTCGGTAAAATGTTTCAAAATGTTGCATGTTGCGTTTATATTTTTGTTCAGTATATTTTGCTGTTTCTCTGCATAACATTTAAAAGTTGTTCCTTTTCAGGTTTAGAAGAAGTGACTGCTAAATGCTAACTCCCGTTCGTATAAGCTGGTAGCATAGCTAGCATACAGAAATCAGTGTTGGTAGTCTTTTTTAACTGTAATGCAGTCGATTGATGACGATGACATGAACATGTATTTGGGTTGACATTTACAGTATACAAGCATTATACTCAGATTTACACATCTACATAGTGTGAAATACTGTACACATATAAACAAAGGACCATTTTGTTGGGGGGGGGGGCATGGGGAGATTTAGGATGGAGATGCATGTGGGAAAATGGTCCAGACTTTTTACTTCATCCTATTTTGGCTTGAGTTTTTAGCAATTGCTGTCATTTTATTACCATACAATTTAACAATGAAGTACTGTATTGCGGTTTGCTGTATGCTTACTGCAGCATTCTGTAAATTATGGTGCATTGTGGAAAGAATTGCTGGCTCACTAACATATTTAGTGGCGTGCATTGTATGTGGCTATATTTGTTGATCCAATTAGGGAGAATGATGTACCAATTGAATTGATATATGGTAGTACTGCCCTTACAGTTTAATGCATGTAGAAGAAAGGGGACAGATCAGAGTAACAGTGGGTCTTGCACAGTTAATGGTTGAATATTAAGCTATGTCATTTTAATCTGTTTTGTCCTGTAATCACAAGAATGTACAAAGCTGTCATCAAGGCAAAGTGTGGCTACTTTGAAAGATGTAAAATACATTTTGATTTGTTTAACACTTTTTGGCTACTACATGATTCCATATGTGTTATTTCATAGTTTTGATGTCTTCACGATTATTCTACAATGTAGAAAATAGTACAAAAAATTAAGAAAAACCCTTTAATGAGTAGCTGTGTCCAAACTTTTCACTGGTACTGTATATATTTATTTTTTAAATATATTTTCCTTTATTATTTCTCCCTAACCCTAACATCCCTCCCCGAATTGGAATAAACTCATGGACAACAACACTTAGGCTTCTATTTCCAGCTTATACATACTATATACATTTTACGGACACAATATATTTTACAATAGTTATCTTTGTTTTTAGTCCCATCCTTCAACCCATTCCATCTATCTCTGAAGACCATCCATTTTTTAAAAATCTATTCACCATATATTTTCAACTGTGATGTTTCACAAAAGTTGGGAATCTATATATATATATTTTACAGACACAGTATATTTTACATTAGTTATCTTATTTTTAGTCCCACTCTTCAGCTCCACTCAAACCCTAACATCTATTTCTGAACACCGTCCAGTTTTCATTTCTATTTGATATATATTTTTCAACTGTGCTGTGATGTTTCACAAAAGTTCTGAACTTTTCTATTCTCATAGTTTCTACAGATTGTAAATTAAAAATATTTTTTTTTGCTAAAAGTATTATTATATTATTGATCGATTGACTATGACTTTCAAATCACCCAACAGTGCTATTTGCAGAGTTATCTCCAGGTAATATCTGTATTTCTGGTGGATTACATTTAAATTGCAACCAACTTTCTATGACTTGTTATAAAAATAGCTATATTATGGAGATTATTTCATTTTCAAATAACCGAAAGTGAGAGGTTGTTATCTGAATAACGGGAAAAGGGTTGAGATTTCAGTATAACTTTAGTGTGACTGAAGCCTTACTGAGAGGTCTTATGCTTTCATATTTAATCCCTTCTGCCCTCCAAATTAATATTCATTATATAAATAGGCCCATTTCATTTTGTCTGGCTTGCCAATTTAAAAAACGAGTTGCTAGGTGTAGGCAAGGCCATAAGCAAATAGGTAAACTGGGATATGAGTAAAGAGTTAACTAGTGGGATTTTTCCAGGTATTTTCCTTTCAACTGTAGCAAGATCTGATATATTTTGCTAACTTTCTATTAAAATGTATTCACGGTCAGACCATTTTATTGGTAAACTACACTGTAATCTACATTTTTTTTGTTTTTTGTTAACCAATACATGCTGTAGGCAAATTTTACAGTATTGTACTGTGTCATTGCTGTACATTTTCCTGTTAGTTACTGGAAGCAAGCTAATGTGAATATTACAGTAATGCACTTTGCGCTAGCCAGAGATGAGTAAAGATACATCCAAAAGTTATCTTGTTACAAATAGAGGATATTTGGAAGACCAACGTATCTTAAATACAACAACATTCCCAGTAACGATTACAGAAATGTTTACTTCTTATGACTGTGATATGCGTTTTTCTTTATCAACTTAGAGGAATGCACTGAATGTAAGTCACTCTGGACAAGAGTGTCTACTAAATGACCAAAATGTACATGTAAAAAATGCAAAGCTCACTGCTGGGTATTATTACTCAAACTTTGTATTTTGATCAAATTTGGCCTTGTTTGGGGGCAGAGGTCATTATAATAATACCCAGCAGTGTGATTTGCAATTGCTCATTTTTACATTTACATTTTGGTCATTAAGCAGATGCTCTTGTCTAGAGCGACTTACAATCAGTGTACTAAATTAAGGTAAACAAGAATATACCACAGTCATAGCAAGTCAAAATACTATGTCACTGTTACCATGAATGGCTACTTGCAAGTATGTATTTGTATAAAAAAAAAATCTATATATGTATTATAATTAATCTGTTTCAAAATAGGCCACATGAATTGTAGTTCAGGCCAGTGAACTACAAATTACAAAACAGGTATTGAAAGTATTGAAATACATATATCAAATACATGTAACATAAATACTGGCTGTCACTGGCACTAGCTGCCTGCACTGTAAATCTGCTACAGTTTACTAACCACCGTGCTTCCAGTAATGCACTTTAATTCTAGAAATACGGCACGTTACTGTAGTCAGGTGTTCCAGTAATATGCTTGAAATTTGTGAAACAGTAAAGGTCCAGTAAACCTAGAGTAATTTATTGGCTACTGTGCTGGTTCTCTACACTACTTCCCTACTCTCACCTGTTAAAAACCCTGTTCTTTCTCTAATTTCATAGTGTCTTTATCTGTTTTCAATGCATTGCATTCATAGTGACAAGCATGAATGGCTCATTGTCTTCCTACTCTCTTTGTGAACTCTTTCTAAAACAAGATGAGGAAATGTCAAAAGGACCCACAAGAAGAAGATTGTGTAAAAAGCAATTAGTGTGAAGAGAGGGCAGTGTGAATGGGGGGGTAGATATGATAGAATATTGCTTTGACAACAGTATTACCCACTGAATGTAAAGTTCTGTGAACTTTTCTGCTGTGCACTTTAGCTTGTCAGAAGTACAGTAGGGCATTTTGAATGTTAATACATTACATTTACATTTACATTTTAGTCATTTAGCAGACGCTCTTATCCAGAGCGACTTACAGTAGTGAATGCATACATTTAATTTTCATTTCATACATTTTTTTTTTTTCTTCGTACATTCATAACACACACACACATATACCCTTACGGAAAAACCATATGATTTCAAATGTGAAAAATCACATGATTTCACATGTGACATTTCCACATGTGAATTCATGTGAAACCATGTGTTTTTGGAACAATTCACATGTAAAGATGTGGATTTTCACATGTGATTGCATAACTTTTCACATGAGATTTCACAGGTGATGCCCTGCAAACAGAAATGAGTCGTTATGATAAACACACAGTGCTTTCAACTTACATATTTGACTACATCACATATGTTTATATAATAATAATAATTCAACATGTCGTTACCTGGGATAGGAACTCACAGCCTCTTGGTTCGCTGCATCATGATCGTCCTATACAGAAAACTATACAGAAAACCCTCAAATTGCTGAAATAAGTAAATGGAATCAATGATGAGAGAATATTCAGATTAACTGATAACTACAATAGCAGTCCAGATGGCACTCTTTTGCTAAGTGCAGAGATGTATTATAGGTAATTAATGTGTAGGGAAATTCTGAGAATGCTTGTGGAGCAGCAGAACGGTCAGTGTACCTCAAATCCAGAGGTTATGAGTTCAAATCCCATTTGGGATTATACTTTAGCTGAACAGTGGTACCAAATAAACTTGCACATGTAAAAGTTTCAAAACCATTCCAACATGTGTTCCAAAAACACGTTTTCAAATGTGAAGTATTCCAACAACACGTTTTCACATGGTTTCACATGTGAAATTTCAGTGTAAACATGAAACTACACTGTTAGCCTTTGCTGTTAATTTTGTTGAACATTTTTGTCATGTTAAAGTACATTTCTACAGTAATTGGATACTGTATTAGCGTTTTGCTATATATTTACTGTCAATTGCAATGCACTTGGTTGGGTAGGCTACTTTTTGGCCTGTCCTGCAAACTAACTTGGCATGCCTCACTTGCAATTGAATTTAAACGTGTAGGATATTTTACATGCGCTTATAATGTTATAGTAAGTGACCGGCTACTGAGTTGCTGTGAAAATAGTGGAAACAACTTTTAATGTATTTCTACAGCTGAACTATATATTGTCAGTAAATATACAACAAAGAACTGTAGTCAGGAAGTACACAGACATTCCAATTCTAATTCCAATTATTTTCAATACTGCAAAATTAGGAAGTGGAATTGGGTTTACTTTCTGAATTGACTAGAACTTAAATGGAGTTGACCTCAACATTGGCTAGCACTCTTGGGACTCAACTAGGACTGTGGCTTTGGCCATGGCAGAGTTTGACCACAGATTTATTGGCAAGAATACATTTCTGCACTTTGCTAAAAGTTTCCTGGAACCAAGTAAATTATTGTGAGATTATCTGACAACACCAACAAAAAAGTAGCAGTGCTCAGGGACACTTAACATTAAGGCCTAGTTTCAATCAGATCAAGCATAAACATATGATTGCCGACACCTGTATAGCTGGTGTTTGGCAGTGTCGGAGGTGTCGGAGGTGTAACTGCGTTACGGTACAGTGTTGTTCTCTAGTGTACAAAAAGGTCAAAGGTACACATAAGGGACCTTCAGAGGTACACATAGGAACTCACATGGTACTAGTCGGTACCTTATAGGGTACATGTGCGGATAACATAGTATAACGTAACATTTTTCTACCCTATATTCAATTTAATGCTGCGTTCATTTTTACCAGTTTTGAAGTCATAAATAGCAGTTGGTTGGATTCACGTGGTTTGAATTGAGAAATACTGATTGGCCAACAAGCTGTGTAAACCATAAACTAAAAGTACAGCTATCATGCCTGTAAACAACACGACAGTCTCCAAAAATCATACTAATGAATTGCTTTTTATTAATAATGTTTTGTTATTGCATTTAACTGCCAAAAATGCTGTTATAAAGGTAACTTTAGTAGGTGACGTCAGAGGTCACGTGGGAGAAGTGGGAGCTCAGGGTGATAGATGAGTTTCCCACTAGTAATTACAAGTTGGAGGGCCATTCAAGTAGATGTTTTCCAGTCGTATGTCGTAGATTCCTTCTTCCCACTTGTTTACGAACGGAGCATGATGCTGTGTTAACAAGCTAGTCGGAACTAGGAAATGTCTGACTTGCTAACTGGTTGCTAACTGGTTGTTAGTTAATCACGTGCCGCGTTCAATAAATTAGCAAGTCAGAAATGTCCGAGTTTCTTAGTTCTGACTAGCATGTGAACACGGCTATACTGCACTTTGAAATGTAGGTGGGTCAATGTGCTGGCGAGGCACATTAGCATATTTGGAGGCATGGTCTAAAATAAGTTGCGTTTGTGCCAACCGTCAGTCAGAATGTTGTACCAGTTTAAGTGATTTTATCATTGTATTGCTGAAAGTTGAGCACCAGTTTTGATACTGTTTAGTTATCCAATCTGTGTAAGGGATTGTGACAATCAAGCACTTAATGGCAGCTGGTTCACAGAACGGTGATGTTTCATTTTCAGTAATTTACTGTAGCTAGACCATCACATTCACTGACCTGATGGTCTTGTAGGAAATTGAGTACGACGATGACATGGTGACCAGTTATAAAGGAAATATTGTATGGCTCTTTTGTAGTACGTGCACTCATGTCAGCCTCTAACAAGGCCTTAGAACTGACAGCTTTGTGTATATTAACAGAATACAATTGCAAGTTCAAATCCCCAAAGAATGTATGTATACTTTATGACATCAAGTGTCCTTGAGTACTGCTGGTTTTACATTAATGTTACCTTGGTGCTGATAATTGGACAATTATTTATTTGATTCTGGGCAGTTTTCAACAAAGTGCAGAAATGCATTCTTGCCAATAAGTGGCTCATATCTTTTTCACAGTCACGGATCTGGTGCTGTAGCTGCACTGTAGAGGGACATTTCAGGTTGCTAGAAACTGAGCAGTTATGCATTCAAGTCCAATTTAAGGGTAAGTCCCACTTGTGGTCACACTACAAGATTTTACAATAATTGTAATCAGAATACAGCAGCATGCTGTCATTTTATAGAAAGAACACCTTTGTTTTTGTATATATTTACTTTCATTTTTACTGCAACTTTAGGCAAAGCACAGAAGCATATTATTGGCAGTAAATATATATAGCCAATCTCCATTACACCCAGAGAACTGGTGGCACAGCAGAAGCTTAGGTAGATAGCAACCACGAGGTTTTGAGTTCAAATCACAAGTTAGGTTGTGTCATAAGCATACAGCATCATACTGTGCTTTCACATTAACACCTTCATTTAGCTGTAAAAAGACAGTACAATATTCATGATATCACTTGTTTAAATGTTGCATCCCCATGTTGTGTCATTTATTTCACATTAATTTCACATGAGATCATGCTCTGACATTCCTAAACATGTGACCACGTGCACTTTTATGTTATCACATGTTATCACATTAACTTCACATTCAAATCACATGAGATCCCACGAGATCACGTGTTTATTCCGTAAGGGTAGACACACACAGATACAAACACACACACGCACGCACGCAAACACACACACACACACACACACAGAAACATAAAAAATATAAAAATAAATACATCTGGTTTTCATTTTCAAATAAATATTTTACAGCCAGCACAGGACAGTAATCATAAACCACAATAATACGTTTTCCACTAAACCTTGGTACAAAACCTGTTCTGTAAGTAGCCCAGGGGTGTTAATGTGGTGAAAATGACTGCACTCTTAAGGTTTCCTGCGCTGGCATTAATGGCCATGTGTAATTTCATGGGGTAGTAAAGTTTAATAGCGTAATAAACCAAGGAAAATACAGTACTGTACACATGATGCAATGCTATAGCTATTTGCATAGATGGCTATTTAAACAGGCAATTTAATGGACTACTGAACCGCTCAGGGCCTAATCAACAGATCTGTCAATTAAACACAAGGGCTCAACATTGTATCACTAATAACTTCAATATTAGTGGATCAACAATTATAGACTCCCACTACTAAACACACTGACCATTATAGCTAGAAAACAGGAAGGGAGAGCAAACATGGATGTTGCACTGGCACATGACACAATGGGCAAGTACTATATTTTCCTGATCTACTCAGCAACATTTTATCAAAGAGACAGGAGATTAAAAAGGGTTGAGATAACAAGTCTTCAGGCTTGGGGTCTACGATGAGGCAACCGAGGTGATTCTACCCCAAGGAGAAGGTACTGATAGTGGATGATTGCCTGTGCGTGTGTGTGTGTGTGTGTGTATGTGTGTGTGTGTGTGTGTGTGTGGTGTGTGTGTGTGTGTGTGTGTGTGTGTGTGTGTGTGTGTGTGTGTGTGTGTGTGTGTGTGTGTGTGTGCGTGTGTGTCTGTGTGTGGATGTGTATGTGTAAGTGAAATCAAATCAAAGTTTATTGGTCACGTGCACACGGTAGAGTGAAATGATTGCACGCTAACTGTCCTCAACATTGCAGATCAATATCAATCAAGAATCAAATGTCAAATGCAAAAGTTTAAAAAATGACAAGTATTAAGAACTTGGGGAGGCTGAGTTGAGCAGGTTCCTAGTTCAGCTGTGATAAGGAAAACCAATACTGTGGGGAAACAGAGGAGAGGAGAGAGACCAGTGATTGCCCCCTAGAGTCTATTGATGCACCGGTGCCATCAAAACCAGTCAGTTTAAGATCGAGATATCAGGGTTTTTTGCATGGGCTTCGTCTCAATCCACTTCCTCCTGCATCTGCGGTGGAAAGTGGCCAAACTAAAATGGTGTTTGTCAGACCATGAGACAAAACGTCTGTGTCCCCGCGGCCTATGTGGCATCGATATGAGTCAGAAACCCTTATTCTACTGTCAAAATTGACTACAAAGTGTAAATAGGATAACTTTGGTCATAAAGATCGCCTCATCTAAAAGGAAGTTTGGAACATCCGTCCGTCACAACGGGTAAATTAAGGTTGGGTTTTGATTTGACGATGTCCATTTGCCTACTAACATGGGATGAACAGCTGCGGTGATTGCTCTCTATCCAATAGCATGGACAGTGAGACAGACCTGCCAAGCAGCTCCGACTTTGTTTACATAAGACAATAAGTCGCACATTTTTGTAACTTAAGAAATACTGCACCAAACACCTTAGTTAGATGTACATTTGCGCAACTAAAACGCCCTCTGCAAAAACGTCAAATATAATTACATATTTCTTGAGTTATCTTAGATTCATTCTGGGGATTTTGAGGAAGTGAAATAGGCTTCTGTCTCTACAGTGTCTCATGGGGGACAAACATCATTAACCATTAATGCGGAAACACACATCCAAGTCTGACTTTCTTTTTCTTCTAATGAGCATCAGAAAAACACACGTGGCTCTTTAAAGGGATCCTTTAGGATTTTGGCAATGAGGCCATTTAGCTATTTCCCCAGAGTGAGATGAACTTGTGGATACCATTATTATGTCTCTGTGTCCAGTATGAAGGAAGTTAGAGGTATTTTTGTGAGCCAGTGATAATTAGCATTAGCACAATGACTGAAAGTCTATTGGTATATGCTAGAGAGAGAGAGAGAGAGAGAGAGATAGAGAGAGAGAGATGGAATCCATACCAGCCGAATGGAAGAGCACACCCTAAGATTGCTTTGGAGGGTCTGAATGTGATGGACACTTAAGGTGGATATCCACATTATTTTCCTGGCAGCACAATCTTATTCATTCTCAACCGTGGGTAATGGAGGTAAAGTGCATGTTTCAAATGGCACCCTATTCCCTAAATAGTGCATTGCTTTTGACCAGGGCCCTGTGGGGGGCACCATATAGGGAATAGGGTGCCATTTGAGACTCAACCACAGATACCAGGTGCAGCTCTAGGTCTGCTTTCAATTCAGTGAGGCAGGCAGGTCTCAGTGCCAACCCAAATTTGATAAACGTTTTATTGTTGGCCTACCCACTGTGCTAGGCTGTGGCTCCACTGTTGTAAAAACCATCCGGACAAAGCAGTGGGAGATTAAAAGGGAGATATGGAGTGGGGGGTGGAGATGGGGGAGAGAAAGAGAGTGAGAGATGGAAATACAGAAAGAGGGGAGAGAAAGAGATAGCACCTAGTGAGGATTTTGATTAAACATTCTGTTTTCTGTAACGCGCTCATCCCAATCAAAGATGTGGAAGGCTTTCAACTTGTCGATGCGTGGCTAATGACTAGGTGATTAATCACCTTCTGTCGCTGCTCTGAATATGTGCATGTGTCTGTGTGTGCTCAAGTGTGTGTGCGTACGTGTTTCTCCCCACTCAATGTGAAAAGACTGTCAACCAGACACGGCAATGAGGGATCACCAAAATACAGTTACCACTCTCTGTTTGTTAACAAAGTGTCATATTCTCTCATTGTCTGGTGAGAGAAAAGAGAGCTGAGAGTTAGCTCTACTCAAGAACTGATTATTGTCCATTAGTGTGTGTAGGGTACTGTGGTGTGGCCCAACAGGATTACAGTTGATTCAAAGAGACTGAAAAGGGGATTTTCAGAATCATCTGTGTGTGTGACAAGGCTTTTGTGTGAGACTGATGCAGCACTTCGACTCCTGTTCGTCTTAGCTATACCCAGAACAGGGAGCAAAGGTTGCTAAGTGACCCTGTTGCTGCTAGCGACATGCGAGATATGTCAACAAGATAATGCAATCTACTGATTCAACTCTTAAGGCAACTATACAATCAGGTCTCCTTCGTGAAAAAGGTCTTCTGACCTCAGTGAGACTTGGTTAAAAAAACAGACAAGACCATTTCCTGTGTTTGGGCTAGATCAGGTATTCCCAAACTGGGGATTCCTACCCCAGGTCTACGCGCAATGCCGTCGGAGGTACGCCAAACAAAAATGTGATTCACATTAAAAAATATAGATGTACAGTTGAAGTCGGAAGTTTACATACACCTTAGCCAAATACATTTAAACTCCGTTTTTCACAATCCCTGACATTTAATCTTCGTAAACATTCCCTGTCTTAGGTCAGTTAGGATCACCACTTTATTTTAAGAATGTGAAATGTCAGAATAGGAATAGAGAGAATGATTTATTTTAGCTTTTATTACTTTCATCACATTCCCAGTGAGTCAGAAGTTTACATACACTCAATTCGTATTTTGTAGCATTGCCTTTAAATTGTTTAACTTGGATCAAACATTTCGGGTAGCCTTCCACAAGCTTCCCACAATAAGTTGGGTGAATTTTGGCCCATTCCTCCTGACAGAGCTGGTGTAACTGAGTCAGGTTTGTAGGCCTCCTTGCTCGCACACACTTTTTCAGTTCCAGCCCACAAATTTGCTATGGGATTGAGGTCAGGGCTTTGTGATGGCTACTCCAATACCTTGACTTCGTTGTCCTTAAGCCATTTTGCCACAACTTTGGAAGTATGCTTGGGGTCATTGTCCATTTGGAAGACCCATTTGCGACCAAGCTTTAACTTCCTGACTGATGTCTTGAGATGTTGCTTCAATATATCCACATAATGTTCCTCCCTCATGATGCCATCTATTTTGTGAAATGCACCAGACCCTCCTGCAGCAAAGCACCCCCACAACATGACGCTGCCACCCCCGTGCTTCACGGTTGGGATGGTGTTCTTCGGCTTGCATGCCTCCCCCTTTTTCCTCCAAAAATAATGATGGTCATTATGGCCAAACAGTTCTATTTTTGTTTCATCAGACCAGAGGACATTTCTCCAAAATGTATGATCTTTGTCCCCATGTGCAGTTGCAAACTGTAGTCTGGCTTTTTTATGGTGGTTTTGGCGCAGTGGTTTCTTCCTTGCTGAGCGGCCTTTCAGGTTATGTCAATATAGGACTCGTTTTACTGTGGATATAGATACTTTTGTACCTGTTTCCTCCAGCATCTTCACAGGGTCCTTTGCTGTTGTTCTGGGATTGATTTGCACTTTTTGCACCAAAGTACGTTAATCTCTAGGAGACAGAACGTGTCTCCTTCCTGAGCGGTATGACGGCTGCGTGGTCCCATGTTGTTTATACTTGCGTACTATTGTTTGTACAGATGAACGTGGTACCTTCAGGAGTTTGGAAATTGCCCCCAAGGATGAACCAGACTTGTGGAGGTCTTGTCACGTTCGTCGTAGGAATTGGACCGAAATGCAGCGGGAATGTGAATACTCATCTTCTTTATTGAGAAGAAAACCAAACAGACACTTAAACAAAAACAACGACGAAAAAACAGTCCTGTGAGGCACACAGCTACACACGGAACAACTACCCACAAAAACCCATGGAAAAAACACCCCTATTAAATAGGACCTTCAATTAGAGGCAACGAGGACCAGCTGCCTCCAATTGAAGGTCAACCCAATAAACTAAGCATAGAAATAGAATAACTAGACACAGACATAGAAATAGACTAACATAGAACATCAACCAAAAACCCCGAAACACATAAAACAAACACACCCCTGCCAGGCGCTGACCAAACTACAATAACAAATAACCCCTTATACTGGTAAGGACGTGACAGGTCTACACTTTTTTTTCTGAGGTCTTGGCTGATTTCTTTTGATTTTCCCATGATGTCAAGCAAAGAGAAACTGAGTTTGAAAGTAGGCCTTGAAATACAACCACAGGTAAATCTCCAATTGACTCAAAGTATGTAAATTAGCCTATCAGAAGCTTCTAAAGCCATGACATAATTTTCTGGAATTTTGCAAGCTGTTTAAAGGCACAGTCAACTTAGTGTATGTAAACTTCTGACCCACTGGAATTGTGATACAGTGAATTATAAGTGAAATAATCTGTCTGTAAACAATTATTGGAAAAATGACTTGTGTCATGCACAAAGTAGATGTCCTAACCGACTTGCCAAAACTATAGTTTGTTAACAAGAAATGAGTGGAGTGGTTGAAAAACAAGTTTTAATGACTCTTACCTAAGTGTATGTAAACTTCCGACTTCAACTGTATATATATATATATATATATATATATATATATATATGTATTCTTTTTTTCACGTTTTCAAACAGTCCATTTATTCTTTCCAACTGGGCTATACATTTGGGTGACGTTTTTCCTCGGCTGAATGATCTGAATCTAGGATTACAGGGACTCTCCGCAACTATATTCAATGTGCGGGACAAAATTGAGGCTATGATTAAGAAGTTGGAGCTCTTCTCTGTCTGCATTAACATGGACAACACACAGGTCTTTCCATCATTGTATGATTTGTTGTGTGCAAATGAACTCAAGCTTACGGTCTATGTCAAATGCGATATAGCGAAGCACCTGAGTGAGTTGGGTGCGCAATTACGGAGGTACTTTCCCAAAATGGATGAGACAAACAACTGGATTCGTTATCCCTTTCATGCCCAGTCTCCAGTCCACTTACTGATATCTGAACAAGAGATCCTCATCGAAATTACAACAAGCGGTTCTGTGAAAATGTAATTTAATCAGAAGCCACTGCCAGATTTCTGGATTGGGCTGCGCTCGGAGTATCCTGCCTTGGCAAATTGCGCTGGTAAGACACTGGTGCCCTTTGCAACCACGTACCAATGTGAGAGTGGATTCTCGGCCCTCACTAGCATGGAAACTAAATACAGGCACAGACTGAGTGTGGAAGATGATTTCAGACTGAGACTCTCTCCAATACAACCCAACATTGCAGTTGGGTCCTTTCAAGCACACCCTTCTCATTAACCTGTGGTGAGTTATTCACAATTTTCGATGAACAAATAAGGTTTTATATGTAATATGGTAAAATAAAGAGCAAAAGTATTGATTATTATTATATTATTATTTGTGCCCTGGTCCTATAAGAGCTCTTTGTCACTTCCCATGAGCCGAGTTGTGACAAAAACTCACACTCATTCTTATGTTTAATAAATGTATCGTATAGTGTGTGTGTGGCAGGCTTACAATGATGGCAAAAAACAACATTTGAGAGTGCTCTGACCCTGGTGCTAGAGGGGGTATGCAGTTGGAAGTTGAAAGTTTGAAGGGGTACGGGACTATAAAAAGTTTGGGAACCACTCAATCTGGCGTTTGCTTATTTTTCCTTCAGTGATGTTTTCTTAATAAACACATACAACATTAAAGGTTGGTTTCCCAGATACAGGTCAAGTCCAGTGCTGGACTAAAATGCATGATCAATATATAATCAAATCAAATTGTATTTGTCACAATCGCCAAACACAACAGGTGTAGTAGACCTTACAGTGAAATGCTTACTTACAAGCCCCTAACCAACAATGCAGTTTAAAAAATACAAATAAGAATAAGAAATAAAAGGAACAAGTAATTAAAGAGCAGCAGTAAAATAACAATAGCGAGACTATATATAGGGAGTACCGGTACAGAGTCAATGTGTGGGGGCACCGGTGCGTCGAGGTAATTGAGGTAATATGTACATGTAGGTAGAGTCATTAAAGTAACTATGCAGTGATAATAACAGAGAGTAGCAGCTGCGTAAAAGAGGGGGTGGGGGTGGGCAATGCAAATAGTCTCGGTAGCCATTTGATTAGATGTTCAGAAGTCTTATGGCTTGGGGGTAGAAGGTGTTTAGAAGCCTCTTGGACCTAGACTTGGCGCTCCGGTACAACTTGCCGTGTGGTAGCAGAGAGAACAGTCTGTGACTAGGGTGGCTGGAGTCTTTGACAATTTTTAGGGCCTTCCTTTGACACCGCTTGGTAAAGAGGTCCTGGATGGCAGAAAGCTTGGCCCCAGTGATGTACTGGGCCGTTCGCACTACCCTTTGTAGTGTCGAGCAGTTTCCATACCAGGCGATGATGCAACCAGTCAGGATGCTCTCGATGGTGCAGCTGTAGAACCTTTTGAGGATCATGCCAAATCTTTTCAGTCTACTGAGGGGGAATAGGTTTTGTCGTGCCCTCTTCATGACTGTCTTGGTGTGCTTGGACCATGCTAGTTTGTTAGTGATGTGGACACCAAGGAACTTGAAGCTCTCAACCTGCTCCACTACAGCCTTGTCCTTTTCCTGTAGTCCACAATCATCTCCTTTGGCTTGATCATGTTGAGGGTGAGGTTGTTGTCCTGGCACCACAAGGCCAGGTCTTTGCCCTCCTCCCTATAGGCTGTCTCATCATTGTCGGTGATCAGGCCTACCAGTGTTGTGACATCGGCAAACTTAATGATGGTGTTGGAGTCGGGCCTGGCCGTGCAGTCATGAGTGAACAGGGAGTACAGGAGGGGACTGAGCATGCAGCCCTGAGGGGCCCCTGTGTTGAGGATCAGCGTGGCGGATGTGTTGTTACCTAGCCTTAGCACCTGGGGGCGGCCTGTCAGGAAGTCCAGGATAACATTTCAGAGGGAGGTGTTTAGTCCCAGGGTCCTTAGCTTATTAATGAGCTTTGAGGGCACTATGGTGTTGAACGCTGAACTGTAGTCAATGAATAGCATTCTCACATACAGTGAGGGAAAAAAGTATTTGATCCCCTGCTGATTTTGTACATTTGCCCACTGACAAAGAAATGATCAGTCTATAATTTTAATGGTAGGTTTATTTGAACAGTGAGAGACAGAATAACAACAACAAAAATCCAGAAGAACGCATGTCAAAAATGTTATAAATTGATTTGCATTTTAATGAGGAAAATAAGTATTTGAGCCCTCTGTAGAACATGACTTAGTACTTGGTGGCAAAACCCTTGTTGGCAATCACAGAGGTCAGATGTTTCTTGTAGTTGGCCACCAGGTTTGCACACATCTCAGGAGGGATTTTGTCCCACTCCTCTTTGCAGATCTTCTCCAAGTCATTAAGGTTTCGAGGCTGTCGTTTGGCAACTCAAACCTTCAGCTCCCTCCACAGATTTTCTATGGGATTAAGGTCTGGAGACTGGCTAGGCCACTCCAGGACCTTAATGTGCTTCTTCTTGAGCCACTCCTTTGTTGCCTTGGCCGTGTGTTTTAGGTCATTGTCATGTTGGAATACCCATCCACGACCCATTTTCAATGCCCTGGCTGAGGGAAGGAGGTCCTCACCCAAGATTTGACAGTACATGGCCCGGTCCATCGTCCCTTTGATGCGGTGAAGTTGTCCTGTTCCCTTAGCAGAAAAACACCCCCAAAGCATAATGTTTCCACTTCCATGCTTGACGGTGGGGATGGCGTTCTTGGGGTCATAGGCAGCATTTCTCCTCCTCCAAACACAGCAAGTTGAGTTGATGCCAAAGAGCTCCATTTTGGTCTCATCTGACCACAACACTTCCACCCAGTTGTCCTCTGAATCATTCAGATGTTCATTGGCAAACTTCAGACGGGCATGTATATCTGCTTTCTTGAGCAGGGGGACCTTGCGGGCGCTGCAGGATTTCAGTCCTTCACTGCGTAGTGTGTTACCAATTGTCTTCTTGGTGACTATGGTCCCAGCTGCCTTGAGATCATCGACAAGATCCTCCCGTGTAGTTCTGGGCTGATTCCTCACCGTTCTCATGATCATTGCAACTCCACGAGGTGAGATCTTGCATGGAGCCCCAGGCCGAGGGAGATTGACAGCTATTTTGTGTTTCTTCCATTTGCGAATAATCGCACCAACTGTTGTCACCTTCTCCCCAAGCTGCTTGTCGATGGTCTTGTAGCCCATTCCAGCCTTGTGTAGGTCTACAATCTTGTCCCTGACATCCTTGGACAGCTCTTTGGTCTTGGCCATGGTGGAGAGTTTGGAATCTGATTGATTGCTTCTGTGGACAGGTGTCATTTATACAGGTGACAAGCTGAGATTAGGAGCACTCCCTTTAAGACAGAGAGAGAGTGTACATCTGCTTCATCTGACCACTTTTTTGTTGACCGAGTCACTGGTGCTTCCTGCTTTAATTTGTGCTTGTAAGCAGGAATCAGGAGGATAGAATTATGGTCAGATTTGCCAAATGGAGGGCGAGGGAGAGCTTTATACGCGTCTATGTGTGTGGAGTAAAGGTGGTCTAGAGTTTTTTTTCCCCCTCTGGTTGCACATTTAACATGCTGATAGAAATTTGGTAAAACTGATTTAAGTTTATCTGCATTAAAGTCCCCGGCCACTAGGAGTGCCACCTTTGGATGAGTGTTTTCCTGTTTGCTTATGGCGGAATACTGCTCATTGAGTGCGGTCTTAGTGCCAGCATCAGTCTGTAGTAGTATGTAGACAGCTACTAAAAATACAGATGAAAACTCTCTCTGCTTATCATGCGATTTAAATAAAATTTGATTTGAGATACTCTACCTCAGGCGAGCAAAACCTTGAGACTTCCTTAGATGTCGTGCACCAGCTGTTGTTTGCAAATATACATAGTCCGCCCCCTTGTCTTACCAGAAGACGCTATTCTATCCTGTCGATACAGCGTATAACCAGCTAGCTGTATGTTGATAATGTCATCGTTTAGCCACGACTCCGTGAAGCATAAGATATTACAGTTTTTAATGTCCCGTTGGTAGGATAATATTACTCGTAGGTCGTCGATTTTATTTTCCAATGATTGCATGTTAGCTAGTAGAGTGGAAGGCAGTGGGGGTTTATTCGATCACCTACGAATTCTCAGAAGGCATCCCGACCTCCGTCCTCTTTTTCTCCATCTTCTCTTCACACAAATGATGGGGATTTGGGCCTGTTCCCGGGAAAGCAGTATGTCCTTCACGTCGGGCTCGTCGGACTCGTTAAAGGAAAAAAAAGCTTCTGCCAGTTCGTGGTGAGTAATCGCAGTTCTTATGTCCAGAAGTTATTTTCGGTCATAAGAGACAGTAGCAGCAACATTATGTATAAAATAACTACAGAAATAAGTTACAAACAATGCAAAAGAACGAACAAAAAAACACATTCGGTTAGGAGCACGTAAAACGTCAGCCATCTTCTCCGGCGCCATGATACACAGTTTAATGAATCTCCATTGAAAGAAGTTTTTGTCCAGGACTAGGCTTAATTTGTTTCTGGGACACCAGACCCAACAGTATGTCTTGAAGTGCTTAACACATTAATTATTGTCACTTACGAATACTGAGTATATTGTGTTATACATACTGTAGCTAGTGTTGACCAATAGACACACAAAGCTAGTATATTTTCACCTTCTTGTTTGGATTACAACCATAGTAAAAGCCACATAAAGATCTCAATCTGAACCGTAAACGTTCTCATCACACCTCGGCAGAGCCAGAGGCTACAAACACTCTAATGAGTGTCTATTTAGTAGAGGATCCCTTGTCTCCGCCACATGGGAGAAGCACTGTAGGAGTCCCTGTTGTCCAACCAACAACCAACCTTATCATTACCGAGAACATAGTTACACACACACACGCACGCACGCACGCACGTGCGCACACACACACGCACGCACGCACACACTATTATTACTGAGAACATCCCTTGGACATAGCAGGCATGCAGAAGGAAGGCATTGGGAAAATCTATGACATCCCTGTCATGTACCTCCTCAGGGAGAATCATCAACTTTGAGCTCTAGTCTGATGGGCTGGCTGTAAACCACCTTTGTCCTCACAACCCCCTTTGCTCTCTCATTGACACATTCTATCAGTCATGTTACTGTAAATCCATTACTGTCTCTACATAGACAGAAAATGATTGAAGAAGCATGTCACAGCAAAATATGTACAGTATGCCAAACGTTTAATGTTAAAGAAAAGGAAACAGCAGAGGTATTTTGACTCATCTGGATGTGTTTGTTGGAATGGGCGAATTTTTTCCAACGGTGTTACAACACTGTTTGACCAGAGGGCATTCTCATGAACTCTGACCTGAAGAGAGATAGTGACAGGACTAATAGATGAGCTGCTAGGTTCACGTGGACTGAGTGTCTGCATCCTGAAAGGTACCCTTTTCCCTGCAAAGTGCACTAGTTTTGATCAGGGCTCATAGTGTATGTAGGAAATAGGTTGCAATTTGGGACACAGACAGTGATTCTGGAGAATGCAACCCTCCTCCCAATGTCTGTGTAATTATCCAATGTGTTTATTAGTTGGCTTTGTCAAGACATAAAGTCTCCACTTTTACACTGCATTTGTCCGACTGTGATCGTATGTGTTATATAAAAGAGACTCACAGGACTGGTTTATTGTTCTCGCCTCATAATAGTTATTGTAAAGAAATGTTTGAAAAGCAAGGTTAACAATCACAGTCTGATCCAGTATGTTGACTATTTGTCCTTGACAGAGCCCCTTACGACAGCACCTTGACAAAATAACTATCTTGTTACATTATATTCCTTCCAACACTCTCTTCATATAACCTTGAGAAGGCTAGAAAAATAAGAGACTGACTGTGAGGATTTAGATTCTAAAGAAAAGACGGTTTATAGGTGTTGGGAGGGATAGAGAGAAAAAAGGTTTGATCCTTGAGTATCCATGGTTACATTGCCTTTATTACTGTTTGTCTTGGAGAACCAATGCAATAAAAGTCCAGGAGAGGAATGCTTGGTCTGGTCGCTGGGCGAGAGGAGTGTGATTGCAGAAGCCGGGTTGGTCGGTTTCTTCACACAAAAGGCTGTTAGGTTGGGAGACAATGCAAGGCAAAGGCCTAGGGCCTGTACACTCTCTCTCTGTCAGACGGACGTAAGGGGCCCGGCCAACTCTCGTAACGGCCCCATCTGGTTTACATGTTTATTACTGGCACACGGGCCTCATTACAGCTGATTGGATAGCCTCTGAACAGTCCAGCTCTGTTCTGTTCACATCATATTTCAGCCAGCATTTTCCAATTTAGATTTAGAGGCTTCAGCTAGGACTCTCAGGTATGTTATTAAAAAAACAAAATGGAAAATTAAGTGTCTCTCTCAGCAGCAGCATAGCAGTCTTGATCAGGCTCGGCAGTAAGTGATAATGAAATATCGAGGCGATAACTCATCCGTGCCATGGAGGGAGGGGGAGGGAAGGAAAGAAAGAAAAAAGGGAGGAGGAGGAGAAAGGGTGGGCAGCGATATGAGCTGCCCACACGCCTGCCGTCGTCTCCAGTTGCGATGGAAATCTCGCTTGTTGTCAGGTCCTGTGCGGTCAGCGATTTACCATGCTCACACCTCCTCAGCCTCCTCCTCCTCATACACTTCTCACTCAGGTGGATGAATGACTGCAGAACGGCTTCGCTCTATTATCTTTCTTTTTCTCAGTCTCACCGTCAGTCAGACCGTCAGAGTGTTAAATGAAATAAAGACACTTAGAAAGAAATGTGTTTCCACCCCGTGGTGGTCCTGCCGGCTCCATCCTCCAGGCTGCGGGCTCTAGAGGAGGGACATTATTTCCCATGGTGCGGCCGATTCAGATGGATGGTCCCTGGGGACCACAAACAGCATCTTCCACTGACCTCCATCCCCGCCCTTCATCTCTAAAGGGACTGGAGAGAATTGAACACTCAGCTATTATTAGCTAGTGAAAGGACACTGTTTAGAGGAGCCATTTGGATGAAGAGTTAGAGAGAGGGAGAGCGAGGGGATATTCTTGGATATACTTGGATATAATATACTTGGATATACTTGAAATTGCAATTAAAGTTTTGATTTATACATTTTTTAACTCATGACAACATGTCTTAATAGACCACACTCTGGCATACGTTTTGACTTGCTCCCTCCTCAAAGCATGTTACAGTTACAGTCCCAAACCACCATAACAGTGTGACTTCATCAGGAAGAGTGTGTCACCATTAGGGAATGGAACCCAGGGGACCAGCATCCAATGACACACCAGTGTACTCATTGTTATACTGTCTCTAGGGGAACTCTCACTTCCTGGTGTGACAGGGCCTGGGCCAACTGTTACCATAAACAGTAACCCATCAAAACATTACTAGTATGTGTTTGTGTAATTACTGTATCTCGCTATCAATCCTGTGATTATTTTGTGTTTTGTTGTGTAATTATGTTTCACTCCTGTCAGTGTTCGACTTTCAGTATGACTTGTTTGTTTACCTCCCACATACAGAAAATTGCAAGAGCTATCACGCTAACCCATGTCATCTATCAAGCTGAAGGAGGGTTAGACAAATTGGACTGGCTAAGTGTCTCTCCAATTATACAGTAGTGTCTCTGGAACAGCATTACAAGTGACTGCATTGATCGTCTCAGTCCAGTAGCAGGTATCAAACCAGACACAGACAACCATGTCAAGCATTCAAATAATCCAATCAAACGCATCCACTCATCTCAGTAAAGCATGACTTTACCATAGACAGACAAACCACATACTGTAAATTGCTCTGCAGGTCCATTTAAATGAGTTGTTGTTATTGATGCCAGGTGAGTTATTATTTATTTTACCAGGTGATTTATTATTTCTTCGGCGCTGTAGTGCAGGCTCTAGGTAAGTCATGAGAAACGGGGGTGTGTTGCTACAAATAGTTACCAACCCTACAGCATCTGTATAATCTTACACTATTTTATTTCTCTATTCCGACAAACCTGGAGGTAATACTGATCACTTGTCACAGATCTGAACATCCTAAATAGCAGCCTGTTTCCTACGTAGTGCACTAATTTTGATCAGGGCCCATATGTACTATACTACATATGGAATAAGGTCCCATTTGGGATGCAGACAATTTATTTCCTGTCAAGACATTTGTCTGTAGGGTAAGTCATTTTTTATGAGCTATCGCAACCCTCTGGGCAGTGGTGGCTGGTGGCTTGTTATCCAGCTGGCCCTTTCTGGCTTTCGGGATGTAAATGCTGGAGTTGTTTAAGAGGTGAGTGGGAAGACATCATGATAAATGGTGTGGTGGTGGAGTACAGCATCTCTCTCACACACACACACAACCAGGCAACTCAGCCGTCTGGCTTTGGCCAGGGTCACCTGACCTCCATCTGTCACCTGTCTCGGCTATCGTAGGACCATCAGCAGCCATTGCAAATCCCCCCCCCCCCACTCTCTTTCCCCTCTCATCTCTGTGTCTGTATCTCTCACTGTCTCTTCCCTCTAGCGGTCTCCTTCAAACCTGTGCAAAAATCTAATCTTTATCGTACTGGGGTCTTTTTAACCCTATCGTTGATTTTCCCCAACAAGTATCCTAGATGAAGCCTATCAATATCTCTAGATTAAAATCAAGTCCACCCGCTTCCCTTTTATTGGTGGTTAAAAATGAAAGCACTGCTTTGTTAAAAACTTAATAGAACACCCTCTCATTGTAACGCTCGTTGTAGAGAGGGGACCAAGATGCAGCGTGGCACGTGTTCATGATTATTTATTTGAATCAAACAAACACTCGAACAAAAATAACAAAGGGGAACGAAAGCGCACAGTTCTGTCAGGTACAGAAACACAAAACAGAAAACAACTACCCACAAACACAGGTGGGAAAATGCTGCCTAAGTATGATTCCTAATCAGAGACAACAATAGACAGCTGCCTCTGATTAGGAACCATACTTGGCCCAAAACAAAGAAATACAATACATAGAATGCCCACCCCATATCCCAGCCTGACCTTACTAAACAGAGAAAAACGGCTCTCTCAGGTCAGGGCATGACAGTACCCCCCCCCCCCCCCAAAGGTGCGGACTCCCGGACACAAACCTGAACCTATAGGGGAGGGTCCAGGTGGGCATCTATTCTTGGTGGCGGCTCTGGTTCGGGGCGTAGCCCCCACTCCGCCTGCTGATCCCCCCGCTTCTGTGTCGCCGGAGGAACGAGACCGTGGATCATTGCCGGCGGCTCTGAACTGCCGACCACCGCTGAAGACTCTGGGCTGCAGGCCGCCGCTGAAGACTCTGGGCTGCAGACCCTCAGGAGGTTCCGCACTGGGGACTGTCGCTACAGGATCCATGCCATGGATTATCACTACAGGCTCCAGGCCATGGATCATCCCTACAGACTTCTTGCCATGGATTATCCCTACAGGCTCCGGGCCATGGATTATCACTGGAGGCTTTGTGCCATGGATCATCCCTACAGGCTTCGGGCCATGGATTATCCCTACAGGCTTCTTGCCATGGATTATCACTTGAGGCTCTGGGCCATGGATTATCACTGGAGGCTTCGTGCCATGGATCATCACTGGAGGCTTCGGACCATGGATCATCACTGGAGGCTTCTTACGTGGAGCCGGAACGGGTCTCACCGGACTGAGGAGACGTACTGACAGCCTGGTACGTGGAGCAGGCACAGGGCGTACCAGGCTGAATAGACTAACTGGAGGGAGAGTGCGAGGAGCAGGCACAGGATGTACTGGGCTGTGGAGGCACACTGGAGGGAGAGTGCGAGGAGCAGGCACATGCTCACCACGATAAGCACGGGGAGTTGGCTCAGGTCTCAACCCTGACTCTGCCAATCTACCCGTGTGCCCCCCACCCCCAAAATGTTTTGGGGCTGCCTCTCGTGCTTCCGTCCTTGCCGTGCTAGTTCCTCTCTTGCTGCCTTCACCTGCTTCCCCGGCAGGATTCTGTATCTCTCCAATACTTGCCCCCAAGTCCAGTCTATCCTCTCCTCCAACTCCTCCAGAGACCAGGAATCCATCTCCTCCCGGGCACACTGCTTGATCCAGTTGTGGTGGGTAGTTCTGTAACGATCGTCGTAGAGAGGGGACCAAGATGCAGCGTGGCACGTGTTCATGATTATTTATTTAAATCAAACAAACACTCGAACAAAAATAACAAAGGGGAACGAAAGTGCACAGTTTTGTCAGGTACAGAAACACAAAACAGAAAACAACTACCCACAAACACAGGTAGGGAAATGCTGCCTAAGTATGATTCCTAATCACAGACAACAATAGACAGCTGCCTCTGATTAGGAACCATACTTGGCCCAAAACAAAGAAATACAATACATAGAATGCCCACCCCATGTCACACCCTGACCTAACTAAACAGAGAAAAACGGCTTTCTCAGGTCAGGGCGTGACACTCATGTTCTATTTGTGCCAATGTACACTAATGTCCAACGATCCTGGTCAATAGTCTAGCTATGAGCATAACATTCAGAGACTCTACTCTACTCTACAATGTAAACCCCAAGGCATTTGTAACTCAAATATTTCTAGTAAGTTGCACTCAAAGTCAATGAAAAATCATTGTTACTGAGAATGTTTATGTGGTAGTGACTCTAAACTACATGAGAAGTCACATCAACTCTTGTTTTCTTTCAGCATGCTGTACTGCAGGTTGATTTTTAATAGTTTTTAATATCTGGGTTTTGCATGTACATTGAGTGATTGATTGATTCATATTGTGCTATACAAAGATAAATATCATACATTTTTCTAAAATAATCCAATCATTTAGTCAGATTTTTTGCTCTCCTTACTGAAATGGTTGTTCCAGTTTAAATGGCTAATGTAGTCGCCTCACGCTGTTCTTAACCCTGGCAGTCATTATGAATGCTGGTTGCAGATTAATAAACCTTTAAACTGTTGGCTATCCTAACTATGGCTGGATTCCAATAGGAATTACACATCACTTTGCAAGCTAGCATAACGTGATTTGCCGGTAGGGTTGTAAAATTCTGGTAAATTTCCCAGGTTTTACAGAAATCCGGTTTGGAAGATTCCTGGAAATCCTTCGACCAGGATTTTTTTGCCACTGTACGAGCCACTATATTAGGGTAAGGCTATGTCTCAAAATATGGCTTTATGAGATATGTAATGTATTTTCATAAATAGATTAATTATTAGGATATATTTCCCTACTAACTCACTTGGTTAAGGCCACAGAACTGAAAATTAACAAATTCAACAGCCTCTCTCTGTCACTAACAAATACAGTCATGGGTGGTACCTCTACCACACACTCGAAAAAGCAAGGCACACTGGGAAATTATGGTGGAGGCGTGGCTTAGTGTGGGGGTTACTCAAAAGTGTCAAGCTGATACATCTCACTTTAAGCAACTGTACTCAGATATATTAAGTGCAACAGGTTTCCTAAAACGTTTTGAGTCATGACAGCACATTGAGGTTTACAGTGTGCTCTCCCATCACATACTACTAATGGGCAATTCCACTGTAACGGAATTACTCTTCAAGTCAGTTTTTTTAACAAACCATACAAATCTATGGACAAGGAATACTTTTGACAATTTCTACTGAAAATGTTACAAAAACTAATTTAGTGAAAGAACTGTGCAGATGCAAACTTGATAATGGAATTACAGTAAAATCTCCATCAGTTTTTTATGTTAAGTGAAGTGGATTTACACCCGGTAACGGAATTACGGTAACATAATTACATCATGGGTCCCTGATCTGTACTACACAGAAATGCATAATTATGGATATGAATGTCATTCTTCTCATGGACATCACAGCGCAGCACAGCAGAGCACAGTAGAGTACAATGCATTCCAATACAGCAGAGTAGGGTAGAGTATAGTTCAGTACAGTAGAGTACAGTACAGTAAAGTGGAGTATAGTTCAGTAGAGTACAGTATAATATACTGTATACTGTATAATATACTGTACTCTACTGTAGTATACTCTACTTTTCTTTACTGTAATGTATTCCACTGAGCTCTACTCACTGTACAGTGCTAGCCAAACTTCTGGAACATGTCTATGATCGGTTCAGATTTGGTCCAGTCCGGTCCGTCTGTGGAGGTTAACATTATAACAGAATTTCAACTACTTATCAACATCCATTGACGTACGGTGTCGGTCGGTGCTCAGTGGGTTTAAGATGCTGGTTACAGTAAATGTGAGAGAGAGAGAGAGAGAGAGAGAGAGAGAGAGAGAGAGAGAGAGAGAGAGAGAGGTTGTCCAAACTCAGACTGTTATAACATTTTTGGTTTGACTACCAGACAACAGAAAGACAAAGAACTGTGTTTTGTGACTATTTTGATTTCCCATTTTAGCTCATTCAGTTGCAGTAATTCCGTTACAGATATTTGGCGTAATTCCGTTACCAATTAACTCGTTTTAATCACTTAATAATTCATAAACAAAACTTATATCAGTAAAATCACTATAATTAATTGTTACAGTAGGTCTACCAGTACTTCTGTACTTCTGTACTAGGTCTGTTAACTTTTATTGTACTCCCTCCTCATGAGGGAGAGAAATTAGAAAATATCTTTAAAAAATGTGGGTTTGTGTTAATGGAATTACAAGGCGCAAGGCAATATTTCTTAAATTTACAAATGGTAAACAATTTCTCCAAAACAAAATATATTGTTGATATTAGTTGGCATTATTGTGTTTTGATGTATTTCTGATACCTTTTAAAACTTTTTATGGTATATGTTTTCCAAGACCCCTTTTCCATCTGTTTATCCAGAAATAAAATGATTTACTTATGCCTAATTTTTAAGATGGAAAATTATAAAAGAAAAATGCATCTTTGTTTCCCAGTATATAGACTCTTAGCTTTCATTTGACACCAAATTTGATATGCTCATATAAACTTCACATGCTGGTGCTCATGGGTCCATTTTGATGGAAATGCCATAATCAGTAATGATCACTCGTAAAGTGAGTCTCAAATGGCACCCTATTCCCTAAATAGTGCATTTCTTATGACAAAAGCACTACCAAAAGTAGTACACTATGTAGGGAATAGATTGCCATTTGGGATGCAACCTTAGCTTCTCCTCACTATAACCATTAGATATTATAGGGCTGCTATCACAGTGCTATCTGATGGACTGCCCGAGCCATGGTCTGGGAGTGGTTTCATATGGATTTCAGCCCTCAGATTTATTCTGAATAAATGGGTTGGTATCTGTGGTAATGAAGATTAACGCGGTGATATGACCCCATCGACTACTGTAATTATTTTTACAGTGGGGTGTCCAACACCCTGAGCACTCTGCCAGGCCAAGGCACACACAGGGGGCCACTGCAACACTGTTACTGCGTGGCAACAGATGCACAGGCAACCATCACCGTGGCGATCCGTGTGCTCATCATGAAGTCTGTACACACTCGCGCACATGCACACACACACACCGCTTGGATCCCGAGAGAGAGAGAGAGAGAGAGAGAGATGCTCAATATGCTCTGCTCACACCTACTGTGATGGTCTGGGCCTACACCACACAAAAACAACACTAGACACTACGGAACACAAAGCTTTTACTATCTCATCCTGGAATATAGAAGGTCTGAGGTAATCTGCCTTTGGCCTAAAGAGCAGGAACCCAGACTTCATTAACCTCTTTGGGATAGGGGGCAGTATTTTCACGACATTGTCATCCTACAGGGAACATGTTATAAAGGAGACGGACCCACTGGTTGCCCTCTAGGTTACAGAGAGCTGGTAGTCCCATCCACCAAACTACCAGTTGTGAAACAGGGTGTAGAGCAGACCTAACCCACTCTATGAAATTAGTAAAAACAGGAACATTTTACATCAGACAAATGTCCTTATGTGTGCTACCTATAACACCCCAATAGAATCCCCATACTTTAATGATGACAGCTTCTCCATCCTAGAGGGGGAGATCAACCATTTCCAGACCCAGGGACATGTACTAGTCTGTGGCGACCTAAATGCCAGAACTGGACCTGACACCCTCAGCACACAGGGGGACAAACACCTACCTCGAGGTGACAGCATTCCCTCCCCCATATGCCCCAATAGACACAACTACAACAACATAACCAACTAAAATGGGTCACACCTCCTGCAGCTCTGTCGAACGTTGGGTATGTACATAGTCAATGGTAGGCTTCGAGGCAACTTCTTTGGTAGGTACACCTATAGCTCATCTCTTGGCAGTAGTACTGTAGACTACTTTATCACTGACCTCAACCCAGAGTCTCTTAGAGCGTTCACAGGTAGTCCACTGACACCCCTATCAGATCACAGAAAAATCTGTCTACTTCAACAGAGCTATGCTCAATCATGAGGCATCAAAGCCAAAGGAACTGAATAATATTAAGAAATGCTATTGATGGAAGGAAAGTAGTGTGGAAATCTACCCAAAAAACTATTAAGCAACAACAAATTCAATCCCGTCTAGACAATTTCCTGGACAAAATATTTCACTGTGATAGTGAAGTTGTTAACTTAGCAGTAGTAAACCTAAACATTATATTTGACGTCTCAGCTTCCCTATCAAATCCCAAAAATTCAAGCAGACAACCAAAGAAAATGAACAACAATGACAAATGGTTAGATGAAGAATGCAAAAACTTAAGAAAGAAATTGAGAATCCTGTCCAACCAAATACCAAGAGACCCAGAAGACCTGAGCCTACACCTTCACTATGGTGAATCACTAAAACAATACAGAAATACACTACGGAAAAGAAGGAACAGCAAGTCAGAAATTAGCTCAATTGTCATGAATATCTTTAGGAGAAGTAGAGGAGTCAGGCGCAGGACACAGGGCTCAATGTAAACAAACGTGTTTACTTGAATAATCAATAAATCTTCTCCGAGGACAATACATATCGCGGAGAAACACCTCCGTTCACACACAACAGGAAACAATTACCGACAAGACAAACAGGAAATGCAGAGGTTTAAATAATGAACATAATTAGGGCAAATCAAAACAGGTGTACACAATAAAGACAAAACCAAACGAACAGTGAAACATCGATCGGTGGCAACTAGTAAGCCGGTGACGTCGACCGTCGAACGCCGCCCGAACAAGGAGAGGGGTCGACTTCGGCGGGAGTCGTGACATCAATGTAATTGAAGAATCCATAGAATCTAACCACTGGAATACTAAACAAACGACAACACAAAGAGTTATCTATCCAAAATGGATATGTTTGGATAAACCACTTCTCCAATCTGTTAGGCTCTATAACAAAGAACAAACAGCAAAAACATATGAATGATCAAATACAAATCTTAGAATCAACTATTAAAGACTACCAGAACCCACTCGATTCTCCAATTACATTGAATGAACTACAGGACAAAATACAAACCCTCCAACCCAAAAAGGCATGTGGGGTTGATGGTATCCTAAATGAAATGATAAAATATATAGACCACATATTCCAATTGGCTATACTTAAACTCTTTAACATCATCCTCAGCTCTGGCATCTTCCCAAATATTTGGAACCATGGACTGATCACCCCAATCCACAAAAGTGGAGACAAATTTGACCCCAACAACTACCGTGGGATATACGTCAGCAGCAACTTGGGAAAATCCTCTGCGTTATCATTAACAGCAGACTTGTATATTTCCTCAGTGAAAACAAAGTACTGAGAAAATGTCAAATTGGCTTTTTACCAAATTACTGTATGACAGACCACATATTCACCCACTCTAAATGACAAATAAACAAACCAAAACAAAGGTAAAGTCTTCTCATGCTTTGTTGATTTCAAAAAAGCATTCAACTCAATTTGGCACGAGGTCCTGCTATACAAATTGATAGAAAGTAGTTTTGGAGCGAAAACATACAACATTATAAAATCCATGTACACAAACAACAAGTGTGCGGTTAAAATTGGCAAAAAACACACACATTTCTTTTCACGAGGGCAGGGGGTGAGACAGGGATGCAGCTTAAGCCCCACCCTCTTCAACATATATATCAACGAACTGGCGAGGACATTAGAACAGTCTGCAGCACACGGCCTCACCCTACTAGAATCTGAAGTCAAATGTCTACTGTTTGCTGATGATCTGGTGCTTCTGTCCCCAACCAAGTAGGGCCTACAGCAGCACCTAGATCTTCTGCACAGATTCTGACAGACAAAAACACAAAAACTATACATACCTCAGCCTAAACATCAGCACCACAGGTAACTTCCACAAAGCTGTGAATGATCTGAGAGACAAGGCAAGAAGGGCTTTCTATGCCATCAAAAGGAACATAAAAGTTGACATACCAGTTAGGATCAGGCTAAAAATAATTGAATCAGTTATAGAACCCATTGTGAGGTCTGGGGTCAGCTCACCAACCAAGAATTCACAATGGGACAAACACCAAATTGAGACTACATTCATACAACGTAAAACACCAAATAATAGATGCATTGCAGAATAAGGCCGATACCCGCTAATTGACCAAAATCCAGAAAAGAGCCGTTAAATTCTACAACCACCTAAAAGGAAGCAATTCCCAAACCTTCTATAAAAAAGCCATCACCTACAGAGAAATTAACCTGGAGAAGAGCATCTTTAGCAAGCAGGTCCTGGGGCTATGTTCACAAACACAAACAGATCCCACAGAGGCCCAGGAAAAATAAAAGATAATTACTTGACACATTTTTTTAAAACAGAGCAAACAAAAACGTTATTTTTTTCTAAACAGAGACTACACAGTGACAGAATACCTGACCACTGTGACTGACACAAAATTAAAGACATCTTTGACTATGTGCAGACTCAGTGAGCATAGCCTTGCTATTGAGAAAGGCCGCCAAATGTATGCCCATATTAGAGACACATATTTCCATCAGATTACACAGACCCACAAGGAATTTGAAATCAAATCCAATTTTGATAAACTCCCATATCTTTTGGGTGAAATACCACAGTGTGCAATCACAATGGAAAACTTTTGACCTGTTGCCACAAGAAAAGGGCAACCAGTGAAGAACAAACACCATTGTAAATACAACCCATATTTATGTTGATTTGTTGTCCTTTTTGTACTTGAACTATTTGCACATAATACGACATATGTAAACATATGTTTCCCATGTCAATTAAGCCATTAAATTGAAATTGAAATTGAGAGAGAGGGAGAGAGAGAGAGAGAGAGAGAGAGAGAGAGAGAGAGAGAGAGAGAGAGAGAGAGAGAGAGAGAGAGAGAGAGAGAGAGAGAGAGAGAGAGAGAGAGAGAGAGAGAGAGAGAGAGAGAGAGAGAGAGAGAGAGAGAGAGAGAGAGAGAGAGAGAGAGAGAGAGAGAGAGAGAGAGAGAGAGAGAGAGAGAGAGAGAGAGAGAGGAGAGAGAGAGAGAGAGAGAGAGAGAGAGAGAGAGAGAGAGAGAGAGAGAGAGAGAGAGAGAGAGAGAGAGAGAGAGAGAGACAGACAGACAGACAGACAGACAGACAGACAGACAGACAGACAGACAGACAGACAGACAGACAGACAGACAGACAGACAGACAGACAGACAGACAGACAGACAGACAGACAGACAGACAGACAGACAGACAGACAGACAGACAGACAGACAGACAGACAGCTCACACACCTGCTGCTGTGGATAGTAGGAGATAAGCATAGACTAATCATGACCACAATTTACATTAACTTCATCTGTTCTCCTCCTTGTGTTTGGGTGTTAATGCGTGTGTGTGTGTGTGTGTGTGTGTGTGTGTGTGTCTATGACTAACAGATCTGATGTGTGGGTAGGAGGTAGCTGTAGCTGTGGTCCTGTCATGGGTACTTACTTACTAGAGCCTTTCTGTGACACGCTCCAGCAAGATTTGGCTTGGCGTGGTGCATGTCTCACATTGTTCTCCTGGCTAATTTCTCTGTGAGAATATTTAAGGCCCATTAAAAGGTGCAACACCCCCTCTCTCTGCCTCTCCTAACCCCACCGCCCTGTGACCAGATGGTATGGCCAGCCATTATGATGCTGTTTAGCTAATTACCAAGGCTTTCTCCATCCAGAAAAGAGCATCGCCCCACTCCTCCACCCCAGACACCCTCCCCCCTATCTGGGCGCCTGAGGTTGCCGGTGCTGGGTGCTGAGCCAGGAAATACAGGAAGTATCAACAGGGCATCATGGGTTACTGTGCTCTGTCAGCACAGGGATTGGCTGGTTGGGGACCTGTGTGACATTAGACCAGTAAATAAAGCTGCAGTAACCATCTGTATGGCTTGTCCCTTACATCCACATCATACAGACTCACACAGGGTAGATAGATCATTAGACAGGATAGACAAGGTAGATAGATAATTAGACAGGACAATCCGGATAGATAGATAATTAGACAGGATCATCAGGGTAGACAGAACATTGGACAGGATAAGCAGGATAGATAGATAATTAGACATGATCATCAGGGAGATAGATAATTAGACAGGATCATCAGGGTAGACAGAAAAGTAGACAGGATAAGCAGGATAGATAGATAATTAGACATGATCATCAGGGAGATAGATAATTAGACAGGATCATCAGGGTAGACAGAAAATTAGACAGGATAAGCAAGATAGATAGATAATTAGACAGGATCATCAGGGTAGACAGAAAATTTGACAGGATAAGCAAGATAGATAGATAATTAGACAGGATCATCAGGGAGATAGATAATTAGACAGGATCATCAGGGTAGACAGAAAATTTGACAGGATACGCAAGATAGATAGATAATTAGACAGGATCATCAGGGTAGACAGAAAATTAGACAGGATAAGCAAGATAGATAGATAATTAGACAGGATCATCAGGGTAGGCAGAAAATTAGACAGGATAAGCAGGATAGATAGATAATTAGACATGATCATCAGGGAGATAGATAATTAGACAGGATCATCAGGGAGATAGATCATTAGACAGGATAATCAGGGTAGACAGAAAATTAGACAGGATAAGCAGGATAGATAGATAATTAGACATGATCATCAGGGAGATAGATAATTAGACAGGATCATCAGGGAGATAGATAATTAGACAGGATCATCAGGGAGATAGATAATTAGACAGGATCATCTGGGAGACAGATAATTAGACACGATCATCAGGGTAGATATTTAGACAGGATAAGCAGGATAGATAATTAGACAGATTCATCAGGGTAGCTAGACAATGCCCAGGTCAGTGGAAGACAAGCTGTGCATGCACGTGAACACACACACACACACACACACACACACACACTACCATGTGCTTAGTGATGTGGAACGCCACACAGGGTTGTCAAAATGATAGTTCTAGACACAGTGACGCCAACGATGCTGACATTTTACACCGTAGTCCACAATCAGGTCCCTGTTCATTAACTGTATTGAGCTCTGGCTGGTGGTGTAAAATGCTGTGCACAAAGGGAATGGACACAGACACTCCTGCACACTCTGCACACGCATACACACACACACACACACACACACACACACACACACACACACACACACACACACACACACACACACACACACACACACACACACACACACACACCACACACACACACACACACACCCAGCTATATTCACTGAGGATGTGACCCTGCCTTTGGGGACAGACACTCCTCAACCCATCCCTCACCCCTCCAAGAGACCCCCCTCATTTAAAACCAGGCCAAGAGGGTAGCACTGATCTGGTAACAAACCCCAAACCCAGGAAGTTCTGCATGTCCTAATGAATGTGACCTTTAGCTGATATTTACATGCTATCCATGGTGTTGAATTAGCATGCGGAACACTAAACTTAGATTAAATAAGCATCACATCTGTAGGTGACCTATGCAGCTGCCAAGACAACCACTTACCCAGGATGCAATGTTCATTACAATGTTACACACTCCTGTTATTTGCATTCTGGTTGGTGGTGGAGCAGAGCAGAGCAGAGCACACAACTGTAGGCTATCTTCCTGTGAGAAACTTGGTTTGTGATCGAAATTGCTCGCTGGCAAGAGGTGAAATATCCATCAGGGGCAATTTTCACTTTCCCATCTCGTAAGGTCAAAGGTTGGTCAACATGTTGACCTTCTATCATAACAACTTTGTCTATTGTACGCCAGTCTGTTTTCGCCGCTGCTGTCTGAGATGGGAAAACACATAAACGGGTGTGTACTCTCTGGAGAGCGTGGTAGACGCCTGATGATGAGATTGTCAGCGCCACAAAGTCGATGCGATGGTGTCGTCTCCTGTAAGGACCGCCATTACCATACTAATGGAGATGACTGAATGACAGACAGGCAGGTGCAGGCCACAGAAACACTAACGTCTGCAGGTTACCATACAGACTGTGGCGGACAACTGTCGCTTTAAGATGACTGTTCCACCCGCATGTCGAGCCGTTACTGATGGGTAACACTGGCTCAAAAGCACTGAGTAACGTGAACCAGGATGACTAAGAATGACAATAGCCTTAAGTGAATAAACCAATGTTAATTCATGTAGACATGTATAGTTGCTAGCTATATGGAGCTAGCCTCAGGCTCATAAACAGTAGATTATCCAGGTGCCACAGTTGATATGAGCTCCAACGAGCTCCGTTTCATTCACCGAAGTGGACGATGTGAGTGAATGTTCATGTCGTTGCTACCATAGACATGTCAGGCCACTAATTGCTGGTATCTAGGCTGTTTGATGCGCTCATACCTGCAGCACTACGAGCCATGGTTAGACCTAATAGATTTTTTCCCCCAGCTCAGCTCAAAAAGGGAGAAAGGTTACAGTTGGTTATAGGGCTTGTTGACATCATTGGCGTTTTAAATGGGAAAGTTAAACGCCAGTGGGTGTACTCTGGAACTCTGGTGTGTTGTGCTGTGTTGCTGAAACGTATGTCATTAAGCCAGCAGTTCTGTCTGGCGTTAAAATGTAGCAAACAACTGACACACTTTGATAAGACTTTTGTGAACCGTGAACAGTATCAAAAGAGATCCAGCTATTACATGACGCTGACACAATTCGTAGGCATTCAGCCGTTCATCAATTTGTCAATACCAGATGAGGCAACGATTAGGGAAAGTGACAAATATGGGGTCTCTAATTTCCTACCAACGTCACGTCTCCTCCACTCCTCCTTTCTCTCCTTGCTCTCCTCCTTTCTCGTTTGCTCTCCTCCTGTGTACACTCCCCCTTGTTAGCACTCTTTGTCTCCAGCACCCCAGCACATGTCTTCCAGGTGTCTGTGGTGTGTGTGTGTGTTTGTGTCCATGTTTGTGTGTGTGTTTGTGTCCATGTTTGTGTGTGTGTGTGTGTGTGTGTGTGTGTGTGTATGTGTGTGTGTGTGTGTGTGTGTGTGTGTGTGTGTGTGTGTGTGTGTGTGTGTGTGTGTGTGTGCGTGTGTGTGTGTGCATTTGTACGGCCGTATCTGTGTGAAGCTGAGCTGAGAGCCCATCTGTAGCAGCCTCCTGAGCCTCTGGAGAGAGCCCACAAAGGCTTCTAATTATCCCTGACCTTCTGGCTCCTCTCTCTGCCTCTTACTCCCGGGCCCCTGTGGCTCACTCCTCAGGTCCCCTTCCTTTGCCTGGCTGTTTGTCCCTCAGCCTGTACAAAATAGCCCCACGCTTAGCTCCATCCCTTAATTGGTGTCATTTCACAGAGACAAAGCCTCTATGTTTGGCACACGACGTTTCGTTGAAGGTCAGTCAAGGAGAAGGGCTGATCTGACTGGCTGAGTGCACCTGCATGGCCGACGGGGTGGGATTTGGGCCTGGAGGGTTGCGTCCCAAATGGCACCCTATTCCCTATATAGTGCACTACTTTTGACCAGGGCCCATAGGTATCATCCATAGGACCCTGGTCAAATGTAGTGCACTACATAGGCAATAGGGGTGCCATTTAGGATGCAGACAAGGTGTTTTCTATCACGTTATTTTTGTGGCGGATCATTGTTTCATCACGCTGTTGCTTTAGAGGAGAAGGGTGAAGATAAGCCTGTCATTAAGATCCAGCAGAGAGATAAGTACTGTTGATTTAAACACTTCTCTTTAAGTATTGTGAAGGAGATGATTAAAATGGGTTTTGAAAAGCATGAGGAGGTCTCCACGGCGTTACTGTACTCTATCAAACAACAATTCCATCAAAGTCTGCATTGAGAAAGATTTTTCAATAAAAATTGAATATCTGAATTTTTTACATTTTATTTCACCTTTATTTAACCAGATATGCTAGTTGAGAACAAGTTCTCATTTACAACCGCGACCTGGCCAAGATAAAGCAAAGCAGTTCGACATATACAGCAACACAGAGATACACATGGAATAAGCAAACATACAGTCAATAACACAGTAGAAAAAGTCTATATACAGTGTGTGCACATTTTTATATTTTTTATTTATTTCACCTTTATTTAACCAGGTCGGCAAGTTGAGAACAAGTTCTCATTTACAATTGCGACCTGGCCAAGATAAAGCAAAGCAGTTCGACAACATACAACAACACAGAGTTACACATGGAGTAAAACAAACATACAGTCAATAATACAGTAGAAAAATAAGTCTATATACAATGTGAGCAAATGAGGTGAGATAAGGGAGGTAAAGGCAAAAAGGCCATGGTGGCAAAGTAAATACAATATAGCAAGTAAAACACTGGAATGATAGATTTGTAGTAGAAGAAAGTGCAAAATAGAAATAGAAATAATGGGGTGCAAAGGAGCAAGATAAATAAATCAATAAATACAGTAGGGGAAGAGGTAGTTGTTTGGGCTAAATTATAGATGGGCTATGTACAGGTGCAGTGATCTGTGAGCTGCTCTGACAGCTGGTGCTTAAAGCTAGTGAGGGAGATATGAGTCTCCAGCTTCAGTGATTTTTGCAGTTCGTTCCAGTCATTTGCAGCAGAGAACTTGAAGGAAAGGCGGCCAAAGGAAGAATTGGCTTTGGGGGTGACCAGTGAGATATACCTGCTGGAGCTCGTGCTATGGGTGGGTACTGCTATGGTGACCAGTGAGCTGAGATAAGGCGGGGCTTTACCTAGCAGAGACTTGTGGATGACCTGGAGCCAGAAGGGTTTGGCGACGAGTATGAAGCGAGGGCCAGCCAACGAGAGTGTACAGGTCGCAGTGGTGGGTAGTATATGGGGCTTTGGTAACAAAACAGATGGCACTGTGATAGACTGGATCCAATTTGTTGAGTAGAGTGTTGGAGGCTATTTTGTAAATGGCATCGCCGAAGTCGAGGATTGGTAGGATGGTCAGTTTTACGAGGGTATGCTTGGCAGCATGAGTGAAGGATGCTTTGTTGCGAAATAGGAAGTCGATTCTAGATTTAGTTTTGGATTGGAGATGCTTAATGTGAGTCTGGAAGGAGAGTTTACAGTCTAACCAGACACCTAGGTGTTTGTAGTTGTCCACATATTCTAAGTCAGAACCGTCCAGAGTAGTGATGCTGGACGGGCGGGCAGGTGCGGGCAGCGATCGGTTGAAGAGCATGCACTTAGTTTTACTTGCGTTTAAGAGCAGTTGGAGGCCACGGAAGGAGAGTTATATGGCATTGAAGCTCGTCTGAAGGTTAGTTAACACAGTGTCCAAAGAAGGGCCAGAGGTATACAGAATGGTGTCGTCTGCGTAGAGGTGGATCAGAGAATCACCCGCAGCAAGAGCGACATCAGTGATGTATACAGAGAAGAGAGTCGGCCCGAGAATTGAACCCTGTGACACCCCACAGAGACTGCCAGAGGTCCGGACAACAGGCCCTCCGATTTGACACACTGAACTCTATCAGAGAAGTAGTTGGTGAACCAGGCGAGGCAATCATTTGAGAAACCAAGGCTGTTGAGTCTGCCGATAAGAATGTGCTGATTGACAGAGTCGAAAGCCTTGGCCAGGTCGATGAATACGGCTGCAAAGTAATGTCTCTTATTGATGGCGGTTATGATGTCGTTTAGAATTAGAATTTATTGTATATTGAAATGTTCACTGTATGTCAGTTTAGTAATACTCTATAACATAATCGACTTCAATAGACCTACAGGACATGCCAGAAACATGAATAAAGCAATTGCCCCATGACGTCAGCTAATAACTCCACCACTGTGTGTTGTGTTGAGGGTGCTAGCAGCATCCTCCATGACGTCAGCTAATATCTCCACCACTGTGTGTTGTGTTGAGGGTGCTAGCAGCATCCTCCATGACGTCAGCTAATAACTCTACCACTGTGTGTTGTGTTGAGGGTGCTAGCAGCATCCTCCATGACGTCAGCTAATAACTCCACCACTGTGTCTTGTGTTGAGGGTGCTAGCAGCATCCTCCATGACGTCAGCTAATAACTCCACCACTGTGTGTTGTGTTGAGGGTGCTAGCAGCATCCTCCATGACGTCAGCTAATAACTCCACCACTGTGTGTTGTGTTGAGGGTGCTAGCAGCATCCTCCATGACGTCAGCTAATAACTCTACCACTGTGTGTTGTGTTGAGGGTGCTAGCAGCATCCTCCATGACGTCAGCTAATAACTCCACCACTGTGTGTTGTGTTGAGGGTGCTAGCAGCATCCTCCATGACGTCAGCTAATAACTCCACCACTGTGTGTTGTGTTGAGGGTGCTAGCAGCATCCTCCATGACGTCAGCTAATAACTCCACCACTGTGTGTTGTGTTGAGGGTGCTAGCAGCATCCTCCATGACGTCAGCTAATAACTCCACCACTGTGTGTTGTGTTGAGGGTGCTAGCAGCATCCTCCATGACGTCAGCTAATAACTCCACCACTGTGTGTTGTGTTGAGGGTGCTAGCAGCATCCTCCATGACAGCTAAGGTTCAAATGGTTACGGAGCCAGAAATGTGTCAATGTTGTCTGGATCAGCTCGGAGAGCAAGCGAAAGAGACATACTCACACATAAATGCAAACGCACACATACCAATCCTATTGTTGTCTTTGTATAACACCACCGACTACAGTGAGCGGGCCAAAGTGTTAGGATACACCCCTTCTAGTATGTCCTGGTGCCAAACACTGTTCATCCCATTATATTTCATGATGATGAATGGAAGTGTTTCCAAGTGGATACTAATATTCTCATGCCAGATTTCAACACACTATCTGCAGCTGGTATATCCATCATCGGATTTAAAGATCAGTTCTCACGCCTTTGATTTACAGAAACAGACATCTCTTCAGATGGCGTAAGAACTAGATGTGCTTACGGTGGACATTTGAAAAGTCATATTAGCCAACTTTCCACATAGCAATTAGCCTGCTTCTCACATATAGACAAACAGATGGCATGAACAATACTACAGATTGTTAATAATCTGACTAAACCAGAAAATGTATAATAATGATTATAAAATACTCTCGCTCTATCCCTGCGTGTCAGGGAGATGATTTATGGTCTTTATGGGAACCACTAGATGAACCACATTTATTCTCTACGCCCCTACCGCTGCCATTCTCTCCTCTGGTGTTTATGTTTGCTTTCGTTGTCACGGTTGAGTGGGAACTGAACAGGAGTGGTGATTAAGATTCAGGATTATTGAATTTCACACTTCTCAAATTTAGATTTATCGCCCGGTAAGAGGTGGCCTGGCCGTCTCGCTGCTTTGTTTCTTTACTGAGGACGTTGAACCAACAAATAGTGATTAGCAGGTAGAATAACTGCTAATTAGCCTTGAAAAACACCCTTGGAAGTCGGGGGAGAGGCTTGCAGGTTGTCCATATATTCAGTGCATTAGACCACTTGTTGGGCCTACTGCAGTGATTCATGGAGACGTTTTCTAACAGAAAATAACATCCCCTGCCGCAGATGCTCTATATTTTTCTCATGCCACTTATAACAAATGATGAGTTCGATATGAGTGGGCAGCTTCTATCAACGATAATCATTATATCTGTAAAAATGTCTAACCTGAAACCTCCTCCTAATGGCATCACCATGGAGACCGTAATGACATAGTTCCAGATGTGAGGAGGTGGAAATAGTCATGGGAGCGAAGGTTGTGACGTGGTTTAGAAACACATCATTGAATATCAGCGCTCTAAGCAGCGGTAAATAACATTGGTGTGCTGATACTTCCCACTGAAACTATTTTCTACCGAAGGTCGAGGTTACCTAGGAAACCATACATGGAAGAATCTGGATAGTGAAACAGGGGCAATAAGACAGGTGGTCCATGGGGAAATGTCATACTATATGTGCAAATATTAATGTGCAAGCATAGTGCATACACATAGGCCTGCAACTGCAACATGCTACACACACACACACACACACACACACACACACACACACACACATAAACACACACACATAAACACACTCACACACATAAACACACACACTCACACACATACACGCACGTACACACGTACACACGTACACGCACATACACACGTACACACGTACACACGTACACGCATGCCCTGAATCTATGTTTGTTTTCTTTTCATGTCAGAGACAATACAGAGGCTCTTGCTTTTATTATAAATGCATCACAGGAGCTGTATGAACTATATATATATATAAGCTGACAACATAAGAAATGCAACTCGGCACAATATAGTCAATTGCATGTAGACACCAGAGCAGTCAAGTAAGACAGCTACTCTATACACTGACTAGATTGTCTTGTTGTTGTTATTGTTGTTCTTGTTGTTTTGTGTTTAGTTACTTTAGTGTTTTCTGTCGGACTACTGTTCAGTTGTTGTGTTGTCAGAAGAGGAAACTGACGACCTTGTCTCTTTACTTGATGACTTGGAAGCTTGTTGCCCCCCCTTGTCCTCAATCACTCCACCCTTGTTAATTAGCAAGTTCTCTTCTCTTCCAATTAAGGAAGCATTAAAGAGAGGAACAACATAACTCCTAATCCATTGCCTGTATAGCTACAGTAAATATAATGTATTCACAACATAGAGATCCCTGCGTCCCAAATTGAAAGGAAAGGCACCCTATTTCTAATATTGTGCCCTACTTTTGTCCATGGCCCATAGGGCTCTGGTCAAATATAGCGCACCAAATATGTAATATAGTGCCATTTGGGACGAATAGAGTGTCTGCTGTTTCTACTTAATTTAATTACTGGCTGATCAAATTATTACTTGACTTGATAGGACACAGAAAAACAACTTTGATGTGTAACAAATAAATACACATATGAATTAATTAAAAGTCAGTTTGAACAGGCACTTCAAAATAATTCACAAAGTGTAGAAGAATTCAAAAATATGGGTTGTGAAATATTGTGAACGCAACTGGTCCACCCTGGTCTCTCTTCCACCCTGGTCTCTCTTCTACCCTGGTCTCTTCCACCCTGGTCTCTTCCACCCTGGTCTCTTCTACCCTGGTCTACTCTACCCTGGTCTCTACTACCCTGGTCTCTTCTACCCTGGTCTCTTCCACCCTGGTCTCTTCCACCCTGGTCTCCTCTACCCTGGTCTCTACTACCATTGTCTCTACTACCCTGGTCTCTTACACCCTGGTCTCTACTACCCTGGTCTCTTCTACCCTGGTCTCTACTACCCTGGTCTCTTCCACCCTGGTCTCTTCCACCCTGGTCTCTTCTACCCTGGTCTCTACTACCCTGGTCTCTACTACCCTGGTCTCTTCTACCCTGGTCTATTCTACCCTGGTCTCTTCCACCCTGGTCTCTTCCACCCTGGTCTCTTCTACCCTGGTCTCTACTACCCTGGTCTCTACTACCCTGGTCTCTTACACCCTGGTTCTACTACCCTGGTCTCTTACACCCTGGTCTCTTCTACC